>NW_016808678.1:3143094-3150136 GCF_001698545.2 Rhinopithecus bieti
TACCAAAGGAAGTAAAAATGCTGCCTTTTCAGGGTTTTTTTTTTTTTTTTTTTTTTTTTGAGACAGGGTCTTGCTCTGTTGCACAGGCTGGCGTGCAGTGGTGCATTCACAGCTCAGCCCACTGCAGCCTTGATTTCCTCAAGCTCAAGCAATCTTCCCACCTCAGCCTCCCAAGTAGCTGGGACTATAGGCACACGCCACCATGGCTGGCTACTTTTTGTATTTTTTGTAATAGAGACAGGGTTTCATCATGTTTCCCAGGCTGGTGTTGAACTCCTGGGCTCAGGCAACCCACCTGCCTCAGCCTCCCAAAGTACTGGGATTGCAGGTGTGAGCCACTACACCCGGTCTCTTTTTCAGGTTCTTAAGCTCAAATGTCAGCATCATCATTTTCTAGCTATGATCTTGGGAACTTAGATGTGGTCATTGATATTGTCCAGTGGTCATTGATATTGTCATTGACATTGTCCTTGCTTCTCATTGCTGCCTCCAGACAATTAGTCCCAACTCCTTGGGAGAAAATAAAAATGTCAATCTATTTGAAACTCAATCAGCTAGAAGTCTGTCTCCTCGGCGCTGACATCTACTGACTCCCTGGTCCACCTTCCTCAGTCATCAAACTCTTTAGCATCAATTCTCGGTCCATTATCTTGCAGTTTTTCAGTATCCACATGTGATACATCTTGTCTTTTCTGTTCCTCAATCCCCTCATTTCTAGACTCCCTTTCCACTTTACCTCAGCTCCCCATTTGGTGGACACATCCTGTCCTCCCTCCAGTGTAAGGAACTGTGTCACCTGGCTCTGTCTACAGGGATCTCGCCTTCTTGCTTACTCGATCATCTACTTCCACAGGACCATTCTTCAGTGTTATCGGGACATCCTTATTCTCCTCCCAACCTCCCTGCCTGTCCTTTCTTCACTTCCCTTATTTCCTCTACAGCAATCACACCAATGCCCAAAACTCCATGGCCTCCCCATGTTTCAGTCACATCTATGTGGAAAAAAAGTCAATTCCAGGAAAAATCTTTGATCTGCTTGCTAGAGAAAGTCACACAACAAAACAAAATAACTCCATTGTAAGCTCACAATTCCCAGCCTCAAGTGGGATTTAACCAGGCATCCCTGTGAGGTGTCTCTAGTTGGCTAGACTTTTTTCTTTTCTTTTCTTTTCTTTTTTCTTTTTCTTTTTTTCTTTTTCTTTTTTTTTTTGAGACTGAGTCACACTCTGTTGCAGGCTGGAGTACAGTGGTGAGATCTTGGCTCACTGCACCTCCGCCTCCCAGGTTCCAGTGATTCTCCTGCCTCAGCCTCCCAAGTAGCTGGGACTATAGGCGCCCGCCACCACACCCGGCTAATTTTTTGTATTTTTAGTAGAGATGGGGTTTCACCGTGTTAGCCAGGATGGTCTCGATCTCCTGACCTCATGATCCACCCGCCTCAGCCTCCCAAAGTGCTGGGATTACAGGTGTGAGCCACTGCACCGGCTGGCTAGTTCTTACTCTCCATCTCGGCTGAATTACACTGTGTCTGTATTTCTCAGTCCTCAGATTCCCCTACTCTGCCTTCATTCCCAGAGACTATAACCTACTTAATAGAGAAAAAGGAAGCCACCAAATGCCATCTCCCTCAAGCTCTCAGGAACATGCAAACTACTCTCCATCTGCCTCCGCTCACCACGTCACTGCTCTGTGACACGAGGCAGCTGTCCCTTCTCACTAAGGCCAGTCCCTTCATCCGGACCTGGCATTCCCGCTCCTTCCCCTCTGAGCACATTTGCACTACATTTTTTTTTTTTTGTTTACAAAATAAATATTTCACTTCTTTTACTTAAATTGACCCTTCTTGTTTAAAAATTTATTCATCATCTTCCAGTTTAGAAAATCCTCTCTTGACCCGGCAACGCTCTTCAAGGATAGTCTGACCTCTCTTCCCTTCATCAAAGACAAACCTCCTGAGCACGTTTTCTACATTGACTGTCTCTATCTGCTCTCCTCCTTCTCATTTTAAAACTCACCTGAAGGTATCCTGTCTCCTAAATAGAAACATCTCTTGCTGAGGTCAAAAATAACTTCCATGTTTGCAACTGCAATGAAAACATTCCAGCAGCCTGCTACTTGATTTCTCATTTTCATTGGCCACTACTGATCACTTCTTCCTGCTTCAAACATTCTCTTCCCTGAGCAGCCAAACCCTTTCTGTTTTCCTGCTTTTTCCCCCATCCTCTCCTTAGACCACCGTGCATGCTCATTCTTCTCTAAATAATTGTATTTCTTCAAAAGTCTGTCCTTGAGCTGCGCACGGTGGCTCACACCTGTAATCTCACACTTTGGGAGGCCGAGGCAGGTGGATCACCTGAGGTCAGGAGTTCGAGACCAGCCTGGCCAACATGGTGAAACCCCATCTCCACTAAAAATACAAAAATTAGCTGAGTGTGGTGGCGGGCACCTGCAGTCCCAGCTACTTGGGAGGCTGAGGCAGGAGAATCTCTTGAACCCAGGAGGCAGAAGTTGCAGTGAGCTGAGATCGCACCACTGGACTCTAGCTTGGGTGACACAGTGAGACTCCATCTCAAAAAATAATAATAATAATAATCCTTGGTTCTCTCCTCTCTTTATTTCACTTTATACCTTCTTTCTAGGTGGTTTTCATCACTGTTCTGGCTTCATTTACCATCTATATGATACTCACTCCTTTTTGTTTTTTTTTTTTTTTGAGATGGAGTCTCACTCTGTCACCCAGGCTGGAGTGCAGTGGCACTATCTCGGCTCACTGCAACTTCCACCTCCCGGGTTCAAGTGATTGTCCTGCCTCAGCCTCCTGAGTAACTGGGACTACGGGCACGTGCCACCACACCTAGATAATTTTTGTATTTTTAGTAGAGTTGGGGTTTCACCATGTTGGCCAGGTTGGTCTCGAACTCCTGGCCTCTAGTGATCTGCCCATCTCGGCCTCCCAAAGTGCTGGGATTACAGGAGTGAGACACTGTACCTGGCCTTGTGCTGGGTATTCTTTTAGATACTCTTTTAATCTTCACAACAGTTCTGGGAAGTAGGACCACCCGTTTTATAGGCCAGAAAATTGAGGTAAAAAGATGTTAAGTAACTTTCCCGAGGTCAGGCAGGGAAAGTCATGCATGGTGCAGGGATTTGAAGCTGGAAAGGCTGACAGGAGAGTCTGAACCACTAGTCCGTACCTCTTAAATAAGTGGCACAGACAAAACACATCCACCTGTAGCTCCAACAAAATACCATGTCAAACCGTCCCATTCCCTTTTCAGTCAAGTGAAGAGATCAGGAGGCTGGTAAATTGAACAAACTATCCTTTCTGATTACTGCATGTTTTTATTCCTTTCCAGGTCCATTTTTCCTGTCTTTTGCATGTGTGTGTGAAAAGATTTTAAGCTTCTGATGTGATTTCTGTAATAGTTACACAACGATTCATGCTTTCTGTTTTCTGTTTCTTCCTGTCAATTTCATTAAGTTATTTTTTAAATTTTTTGTAGCGTTGGGATCTCGCTATGTCTCTCAGGCTGGTCTCAAACCTTAGTTTCAAGCGATCCTCCTGCCTCAGCCTCCCGAAGTGCTGGGATTACAGGTGTGAGCCAATGGCCAGGCAAGTTTAACTATTGAAGTCTGAAGTTAGTCAGTGTGCTTATTCTCCTCCCAAATAATTCAAACATCTTAGTATGCTTCATCTCAGGTGACTGCCTTTCTAACTGAAATGCAGTGGTTGTCCTGTATTTTAGTGCTACTTTTTCTTTACCCCATGGATGAGAAATTACTGTTGTTTTGTGGTCATTTGACTTTCTAGATCACCAGGTTTACTAGTTAGTTTGTTCAATACCGTCCTTCTCAAGGTCTCAGACCTTTCCTCTGGAATCATTTCCTTCTTCCTGAAGTACATCTTTTGATGCAAATTCCTTCAGAGAAGGTCTGTCAGTGGTAAATGCTCCATTTTTTTTGTCTGAAAACATTTTCATTTCCCCAAAAACTTCGAAAGAGACTTTCTTTTGGATGCAATTCTAGGTTGACATTTATGTCCTGCTGTCTTCTGACTTCCACTGGGCTGAGACATCTACTTTTGGTTTAATGCTCATTCCTTTGTAGGTAGTCTTCCTTTTCCTTCTGGCTAGTTGTAGATTTTGCTTATTGTTATTGTTGTTCTTTAGTTTTACCAGAAGGTGTGTGGTTTGAATTTCTTTGATTTTTATGCAACTTGATTTTTTTGAGACACTTGAATTTGAATATTGGTATCTTACATCACTTCGAAAAATTACTGATCATTATCTTTGAATATTACGTCTTCTCCATTGTATTATCGTCTTCTGTAGTTTCAGTTAGACATTGGTTAACGTTCCTCCACAGAAGCGCTATTGCACATTTCAGTGGGAAAATTCTTTATTGTTGAGACTATTTCTTGCATTACAGGACATTTTATATTCCTGGTTCCCAGATACTAAATGTCATTCAGATGAAAGTGACTTCATACTTTTCCAAATGCCCCCTAAGATAAGGAGCAACACCTCTGCTTGAGAACCACTCTGAGAAATCTTCCCTTTTTCAACTATGTTTTTTTACCTTTCATATTTTTAAATCTCTTTGCCTCTCTGTGCTGAATTCTGAGTAGCTTATTAAGCTGTTTTCCATCACCAAATTTCTGTTCAGCTGTGTCTAATAACCTGTTTAACCTGGCCTTTGAGTTTTTGACTTCAATTGTTTCATTTTTTATTTCTTCAAATTAGGGAAATTTGGTCCCTTTGCAGATTTGTTTGGTCACCATTGATAGTCTTGTGTTCCTTTGCCGCATTTACATTATCTTCTTTTATTTCTTTGAACTCAGTATGTCGTTGACTATATAAGAAACTTCGTAGGCCAGGTGCAGTGGCTCACGCCTATAATCCTAGCACTTTGGGAGGTCAAGGCAAGCGGATCATGAGGTCAGGAGTTCGAGACCAGCCTGGCCAACATGGTGAAACCCCCATCTCTACTAAAAATACAAAAAAAAAAAAAAATTAGCCGGGCATGGTGGTGCGTGCCTGTAATCTCAGCTACTCAGGAGGCTGAGGCAGGAGAATCACTTGAACCTGGGAGTCAGAGGTTGCAGGGAGGTGAGATCACACCATTGCACTCCAGCCTGGGCAATAGAAAAAAAAAAAAAAAGAAAGAAAGAAAAAGAAACTTCACTCCTATGTGTCACTAAGAAAGATACCAGGATCTCTTTTTAACAGACAAGTGTTCCTATAGTCTCCTGCTGTAGAGTAATATTTTTTTCTTTTCATTCAATACCTTGAGTGCACAGACAAAGTCTTGTCCATCTTCAGAAACTGATTAAAGATCTAGGACTTTTTCTTGAGATTTCCCTGTAATCTGAATCAAGGCTTACGCTTTAGGACTATAGTGGGAGAATCCAGGGAGACAGCATATTAGCTTGCACTGCTGTAACAAAATACAACAGATTGGGTGGCTTAAACACCAAAAGAAATTGATTTTCCTAAAGTTCTGGAAACTGGAAGTCTGAGATCAAAGTGCCATCAGGATTCAGTTCTGGTGAGACTTCTCTTCCAGTCTGGTAGACAGCTGTCTTCTTACTGTGTCTTCACCTTATCCTTTCTCTGTCAGACAGAAAGAGCTCTGGAATCTTTTCCTCTTTTTATAGGAACCTCAGTCCTATAGGACTAGCGCATCACCCTTATGACCTTATTTAACCTTAATTATGTCCTTAAGGGCCCTGTCTCCAAATACAATCACATTGGGAATTGGGACATTCACATATGAGTTTTGGAAGGACACAATTCAGTCCATAATGGATGGTAACTCTAACAGAATTCAAAATTCAAAGGAAAATCTAATTGGTATGCCACATAATGTATTTCAATTACATAAGTTTTTTTCTGTAATTTCTAGAGTTCTATTTTATCTGTCCATGGAACCATCTTTTTCTTTGCAAGTTAATACCTCAGGTATGCATTATATAATGTGTAATGAATGTTTCCATGTTACTCACAGTCAGAAGGACATGTACTTTCAACTGTGTCTCAAGGTGGTGATAATTTGCTTTGAGTAATACACATTTCCCTATCCAGTCAATCTGCCAAATAATGGTACAGAAGACAACAGGGATGTTTAGGTACAATCTGTGGATATGATAATGGAATATAGCTAAGTGGCCCACAGAGCAGTAGAATCTCTTCTCTGGCCCCAGTCAAGACCTTGTGGTCCTTCCTTGGGAACACAGTCTCCATCTGGTTCTCTCTGGTGCTGCCAATAGCCTGGAAGATGGGCTGCATTCCCCATTGATCCTAGTCCTGCCTGGCTGCCCTGAGGCTCTTGGTTCCTTGATCATTTCAATCCTGCCATGGTGACATCCTGGCACCTCATCTGCCAGCTTCCTTGGCTGTCCTCTCTGTTCCATTGTGCAAGGAGATGTTCTGGGTCTCTTCCATTCCACATGGGATCTGGGGCAGGCTTGGGGGTCACTCTCTGAAGTTGAGCAGGTCATCCCAGGAAGAAGATAAGATACACATCAACATATTTCTTCTACCTCTATTTTTCTTTCTCTTCTTGTCCCCATATCCTACTGAGTCAGAAGGCATTCATATCCCCCTTCCTTGTATATCACACCTTCTGATTTTTTTTTCTGTTTTAATCTTTGAAGCCTGGTTCTTAATATGTAAACAGGAGCTTTAAAATTTTAGAAAAATTTCTTCTAAACTGTAACTCTTTTTTAAAGCCAAATGTTTCCAGAGTGGATATAGATGGGAAAGAACTCTAGATTCCTTTATTCATTTCCTTTACATATACTGGGATAAATAGTAACAAGGAAGTAGCTATTTGTCATGTGCCTTGGGTCACTCCATCACCATCCTCCTCAGGATGGTACATAAGGGCCTCCCCCAGCAGAAGGAGGCATCAGACCTCCTCACCTCTCCTGAGTCCTCCCTCCTCACTTTACTCGAGTCCTCTCTACTGACACCATGGGTTGCTGTGGTTGTGGAAGTTGTGGTGGCTGCGGTGGTGGCTGTGGTGGCTGTGGTGGTGGCTG
>NW_016808679.1:0-1211 GCF_001698545.2 Rhinopithecus bieti
GAGAAGGAAAAAGAGAAATCTCGAGTTCTCTTTGTTTCTTGCCTCAGCTTCCTCCAGTTTTGCTTCTGCGCTCTTCGCTGGGGGCCACCTCAGCAGCAGCCGCCAGTGAGGACTGAGGGAGTCATTTGAGGTTCGTTCATTTCTTCCTTTATTCACTCATTTTTTCCGACCTGGCTGTCACCAGGGAAAGCTGGCGGGGTTCCACCCGCAGGGGTCCATCGTTCCAGAATCTTCCTTTTCCTCGACCTCAGGCTGGGCCCCTTATGGGCCGCTCGCCGACCTCAGCTGTTGGGGACCGGGTCCCCCAATCTCCCGCGGCCTGAGCGGTCGGCGGCGGTGGGGAGAGAGCGGCGGGCGCCCGCGGTCACCGCGCTCGGTCGGGCTCAGTCACCGCGGCCGAGCGTGAGGGTCCAGGGGCCCCTGGGGTGGAGTTGTAGGGAAGCCTGGGCTCCACTTCTGCTGCCTCACAGCCTTGCCGTGTCCCGTCTGGGTGCCTGCGTTCCCAGGCGACAAAATGACCTCGGTCCTCCAAGGGGTCTCCCAACCTCTGTCCAGATTTTCTTCCCTGCTAAGTGCCCTGTCACCGGAAGGGGCGTCCAGTGTGGCCCCGCGGGAATGTCGGGGTGCCTGGGCCCGGGGGTGGGACGGGGCTGCTGCGGGGAGGGCGGCCCCGGGAAGAGGAGGGAGGACGGAGACACTGCTGAGCGCAGACGGCGCACGGACCCCAGATGCGAGGTTCCTTCCACCTTTCGGAACCCACGCAGGTGGGCGCGGGAAGGACCCGGCAGCCGCCAGGGCAGGGTCAGCGGGCGGGGCGGCCCAGCACGGCGACCTTCCTTGGGGTGCGGGGAGCCGGGCACGGGATGGGGGAGCTCGTCTTTGTTGGGGAGGAGGGCGGGCGGGACAGGGTAAGACTGGGGTTCCAGGCCTGGGGCGCGAACCCGGGTGGGAGGGCGCGGGGGCTCCCCTCTGTCCCTGTCACGTCCATCCATCGCCGGCCGCCGCTGGGGGTCCCGGGCCCCCGCCCTCCCCCAACCCTTCCCCGGCGGAGGTCCTGGGGCTGCCAAGCCCACCGCCCGGCCCTCCTCCGCGGCCGCCCCGAAGACCCGGAGAAGTGGACCGCAGGGGGCGGCCGGTGTCAGGGGTCGAGTCCTCCGCGCCGGCCGCGGCTCCGGAGATCCGGGCTTTGCCCAGCGCCCCACGCTGTGGCC
>NW_016808680.1:0-3212 GCF_001698545.2 Rhinopithecus bieti
TATAATTTTTTTAATTTTTTTTTAAGGCAGATTCTCCCTCTGTTGCCTCTGGCGCAATCTTGGCTTACTGCAACCTCTACCTCCCAGGCTCAAGTGATTCTCGTACCTCAGCCTCCTGAGTAGCTGGGACTACAGGTGCACGTATTTATAAATACAGAGTCTCACTCTGTCATCCAGGCTGGAGTGCAGGAACACTATTGAGCTATACAAAAACTAAAAAATGCTTTATGTACTGAAATAAAAAACCACACGATCTCTGTTCAAGTGATACAGGAGGCAGAAAGAAATTATTTAGGCAGATAGCAAGGGCAAAAGAGTCCCTGGCAAGGCTTCCCTTCTAATAAAAAGAAGCCCAAGAAATTATTTTTTCCTAACAAAGAGCAGCCTGAAAAATAGAGCTGCAAACATAGATAGGCAAGCTGGAAACTTGCACGGAGGAATGCTGGCCCCTGTGCCAATAGGAAAGTGCTACCCAGGGGTGAGGCATGTCCAACAAGGAGGCTCCATCTTCCCCTTTTTTGTTACCACGTGTACCGTAATAAAGAAATGGGCAACATGACACAGCTCAGGCAGAGAACCGGCCTGCATAATAAAAGATTCAGGTGGGGGAGACCAGAGATTCACACCCTATGCAAATGGCACACCTATTCTAACCAGTCTTTTGTGCCCTATGAAATTCAGACCCTGCCTCCTCTCCAGCTCATCTATAAAACCCCCTGCATTTCACCATGGTTCTGGCAACCATTTTTCTGGGACCCATCTCTGCAGCAGAGAGCTATTGTCTTTCTTTCGCCTATTAAACTTCTGCTCTCAACCTCACTCTTTGTGTGTCTGCATCCTTGTTCTCTGTGGCCGCGAGACAATGAACCTCTGGTGTTACTCCAGACAATGAGGTTGTTTCACAACCTCTGCCTCCTGGGTTCAAGCAATTCTTGTGCCTCAGCCTCCCGAGTAACTGAGATTACAAGTGTGTGCCATCATGCCCAACTAAATTTTTTTTTTTTTGTATTTTTAGTAGAGACAGGATTTCACCATGTTGGTCGGGCTGGTCTCAAACTACTGACCTCAAATAATCCACCTGCCTCGGTTTCTCTAAGTGCTGGGATTACAGGCATTAGCCACCGAACCTAGTTAAAATGTCTTTATTTTTAACAAAGACTGAAGAGTTTATGGTTTATGGTAATCTGAGAAACAAACTTGTTAACTCTTCATTGACAGGAGTAGAAGTAGTTCAGTTTTCTGGAAAGCAAGAGTTGATTAGGAATTTAGATGAACCCCAGATAGACTTTCTCTGGTAATAATCTGCTTTAATAGTCTGCTATTAAAAAAGAGTTTCTCTTTTTAAGAGAAACTGACCAAATATGAACAAATAGGGATCAGCTGGCTAGTAAGTCAGTGTTTGGCTGCTTAGGGGTAGTAATTTAATTTGTAATCCTCTTCCCTCAGTCAGGGTTGCTTGAGAGCATACTTTATGTGACAATATTATGGTGATATTCAGTAAAACTAAAAGAAAATGACACATGAGTAGCATTCTCACCAAGAACCAGGGCATATAAAACTGTAGAAACAGCCCGGGCATGGTGGTTCACGTCCATAATCCCAGCACTATGGGAGGCTGAGGCGGGCAGATCACTTGAGGCCAGGAGTTCTACACCAGTCTGGCCAACGTGGTAAAATCCCATCTCTACTAAAAATTCAAAACTTAGCCAGGCATGGTGGCACACGCTTGTAATCCCAGCTACTCTGGAGGCTGAGACAGGAGAATCGCTTGAACCTGGGAGGTGGAGGTTGCAGTGAGCTGAGATCGCACCACTGCACTCTATCCTGGGTGACAGAGCGAGACTCCGTCTTCAAAAAAACCCCAAAAGACAAAAAACTGTAGAAACATAATTTTTATATCTAGAGACACAAAACAAAACAACAAAAACCAACCAAATAAACAAAAACCCAGCTGGCCCTGGTAATACGTGCCTGTAGTCCCAGCTACTCAGCTGAGGCAGGAGGATCACTGGAGCCCAGGAGTTTGAGACTGCAGTTTGTGCCACTGCATCCAACCTGAGTGACAGAGCAGGACCCTTTCTCTAAAATGTAAACAAGAGAAAAAGACACATAAGCAACAACCCAGTCTGTGTTGGTCATTTATTGACTGAGAAGTGGCAACAAATTGATTGAAGAAGTGCTCCTAATTTGAAAATAAAGTGATCAAGGCAGGGATCCTAAAGAATTGCTACAGAAACAAAGGTAAATGATAGGAAAGGAGGGAAGAGGAGGCCTGAGGGGGGCAGGGGCTAGAAATGGGAAGCAGCAGGTGTAGAAATAAAAAAAAAATAAAAAGGCCGGGCACGGTGGCTCACACCTGTAATGCTAGCACTTTGGGAGGCCGAGGTGGGCAGATCACGAGGTCAGGAGATTGAGACCATCGTGGCTAACAACGGTGAAACCCCATCTCTACTAAAAACACACAAAAAAATAGCTGGGCGTGGTGGCGAGCACCTGTAGTCCCAGCTACTCGGAGGCTGAGGCAGGAGAATGGTGTGAACCTGGGAGGCAGAGCTTGCAGTGAGCCGAGATCACGCCACTGCACTCCAACCTGGGTGACAGAGCGAGACTCCATCTCAAGTAAATAAATAAATAAATACATAAAATAAAATAAAAATAAAAAATAAAAAATATCCAGGCCGTGCGTGGTGTCTCAGCTCTACCCCAGCACTTTGGGAGGTCAAGGCAGGTGAATCACTAGAGGTAAGGAGTTCGAGACCAGCCTTTCCAACATAGTGAAACCCCGTCTCTACCAAAAATACAAAAAAATTAGCCAGGTGTAGCGGCGTGCAATTGCAGTCCCAGCTATTCAGGAGGCTGAGGCACCAGAGTCGTTGAACCCAGACAGAGGAGGTTTCAGGGGGCGGAGAACCCCCCCTTTCACCCACGCCGGGGGGACAAAAATGGATCCAAAAAAAAAAAAAAAAAAAAAAAAAAATCCAGATTCATGTACAAATCTGCTGTCTACATGGGCGATGCTGTAAAGTGAAAACTGGTGTTTCAGGTAAAGACCTGGAAGAACAGCAAGATCCGAAATTAATGAAAATTCTGTGTTGCAGCATTCTGGGTTTAATAAGAGAAGTCTCGCTCTGTCGCCCAGGCTGGAGTGCAGTGGCCGGATCTCAGCTCACTGCAAGCTCCGCCTCCCGGGTTTAAGCCATTCTCCTGCCTCA
>NW_016808680.1:5661-6884 GCF_001698545.2 Rhinopithecus bieti
TGAGCCCTTTCTTAACTCTAGTCAGCCTCAATAGTTTGAACTGCCTCGTGACGATTAGGTAGTTTTATCATGTTATTAGATTACTGAGATTTAATAGCAAGATTTTGGAGGAAAAAGAATATCCCTGGCGGTACTGACAAATATGTTTTTTTCCTTTATTTTTTTATTTTTTGAGACGGAGTTTCGCTCCTGTTGCCCAGGCTGGAGTGCAATGGCATGATCTCGGCTCACCGCAACCTCCACCTCTCGGGTTCAAGCGACTCTCCTGCCTCAAGCCTCCCGAGTAGCTGGGATTACAGGCATGCGCCACCACACCCGGCTAATGTTGTATTTTTAGTTGAGACGGGGTATCTCCATGTTGGTCAGGCTGCTCTTGAACTCCCAACCTCAGGTGATCCTCCCGCTTCGGCGTCCCAAAGTGCTGGGATTACAAGTGTGAGCCACCGCGCCCGGCTATTTCCTTTATTTTTAAAATTTTTTATTTATTCATTTATTTATTTTTGAGTTGGGGTCTCACTCTGTCACCCAAGCTGGAGTGCAATAGTGTGATCTTGCCTCACTACAACCTCTGCCTCCTGGGTTGAAGCGACCCTCTCACCTCAGCCTCCCGAGTAGCTGGGGACATAGGTGCCACCACACCCAGCTAATTTTTTGTATTTTTAGTAGAGACAGGATTTCACCATGTTGCCCAGACTGGTCTCAAACTCCTGACCTCAAGTGATCTGCCTGCCTTGGCCTCTCAAAGTGCTGGGATTACAGGTGTGAGCCACCGTGTCTGGTGTTTGACAAAGATCTTTTTCTGCATTTTTTTTTTTCCTGTAAGATAATTAAGTGAATTGAACCTCTTGATTTCCTAGCTATGATAGTTAAATATGCATGAATTCTTTTTTCCTAACATTTTATTGTGAAGATTTTCAAACATACAGAGAAGCTGAAAGAATGCTACAATAAACACTCATCTACCTACCACCTAGATTTTACAATTAAAATTTTACTGGACTTGCTTTTATCATATATCTATCCATCTATTTATTGCTTTATCCATCTTCTTTGTTTTTGACATATTTCGAAGTGAATGACAGATATCAGTGCACTTCCCCCTAAATCATTATAAATTCTGTTTTAAGGATGGACTCTGGGTGTGTATACTCACTGCTGCATACACATGCCTACTTTCTGGAAATAAAATATGCTAGTGGCTGGGCGCGGTGGCTCACGCCTGT
>NW_016808681.1:0-1718 GCF_001698545.2 Rhinopithecus bieti
CTTGCTCTGTCACCCAGGCTGGAGTGAAGTGGCGGGATCTCGGTTCACTGCAAGCTCCACCTTCTGGGTTCACGCCTTTCTCCTGCCTCAGCCTCCCAAGTAGCTGGGAATACAGGCGCCCACCACTATGCCCGGCTAATTTTTTTGTATTTTCAGTAGAGAGAGGGTTTCACTAATATCAGTACTTTTTAATGGAAACAACTTGACCAAAAATCTGTCACATAATTTTGAGACCCATTAAAACAAAATTTAGTGAGAAAAAAAAAATAGTAGAAACCTCAACTTATAAGTAGTTGCTTATTGTAAATTATACACAATTGATTCCTAACTTATCAGAAAGTGTGTGGCCAGTTTTTTAAGTCAACTGTTTGGAACTCAGAATTTCCAACAGAAATTACTGTGTACATAGTGCTCAATTCATAATCCATCAGAGAAATATCCATATCCTTCAATCAAGTATGAAAGTAATCCACTTGCCACACTCCTTTGATGGCAATGATTTAGAGTTTTGACTTGGTCTTGCAAAAGGACCCTGAAGCAGGATCTTAACTTGCCATTCTGTTCTGCATTTCAGTTAAAACACAAGGTAAATGGGATAGTAAGGTGTCTGAAGATACATTGGAAAGAAATGAGAGAAATGGAATCAAAGGAGATAAGAAATGACAGAAAAGGAATATGTTTTTGGAAGAGTTGGATGAACTGAGTAACTAAGGACACATCAAGTTATAGTGACCTCTATCTCATCTACTGTTTTGGATTTTGATGATTCAGAATTTTGGAACAGGAGAGATGGTGCTCTAAAGCTGTGCTGTCCAATTTGGTAGCCACCAGACACATGTGGCTATTTAAATTTGAATTAATTAAAATTAAATGCAACTAAAATGTATTTCCTCAGTTACACTAGTCACATTTCAACTACTCAATGCTAAGTTTGTTTTATGACTACCATATTGGACTGCAGAGATACAGAACATTTTCATCACTGTATAACATGTATTAGTTAAAGAAGCCAATAGTAAGTATTTTAGGCTTAGTGGGCCATGATCTGTGTCTCATACTCCCCCTTTTTTTTCACAACCTTTACAAATGTTAAAAACATTATTAGCTCATGAATTGTACAATAAAAATGTAGAGGCTGGACACCGTTGGTTAATCCCTGCTCTAGAACATCTCATCCTTTTCCTCTAATGAAGAGCAGATTAGGAGGTCAGAGGTAGGTTCATGATTACAAAGGTTTTCTTGATCCTAAAATAGGTACTTACGCTTCACGTTGAAATTTCAGCAAGAATAGGGGCATGATCCTTTCTACCTCTGCTAAGAACTGTGATTGGGTCTATATGTTTCCTCTACCGTGCCCTCATGAGCAGGGCCATATTTTTAATCTCAGTGCTCATGGGTGGTGGTACCTGAGAAAATATATTACAATGTGATTGCTTTGGAAGCATCAGTTTTTTTGTCGATGGCATTTTCAGATGAATAAATTACTAAAAATACATATTGATGAAAGATTCACATGCTCTGTTACAATATCATTATAATTAATCTAAAAGTCATTCTCTATTTAATGTAATGAAGTGGAGCATCTTATAGAGTATTTATGCTCATTTTAAAAGATGTGTTATATTTATAGCGAGAGTTTAAATTTATGTATATATTTTGCATCATAAAATGTGATCATTTACTACAATTTTCTATTACTAAAATTCTAAATATTTTAT
>NW_016808682.1:0-530 GCF_001698545.2 Rhinopithecus bieti
TTGGGATATTTCAGAGCACATTGAAGCTTATTTTGACAAAGGAAATATCCTCAGAAAAAAACTAGAAAGAAAGTTTCTGAGAAACACCTTTGTGGTGTGTGAATTCAACTCACAGAAGTACACCGCTGTTTTCATGGAGCAGTTTGGTAGCACTGTTTTTGGGGAATCTGAGAAGACATAATTTGAATCACCTTGAAGCCTATGGAGACTGAGGAAATATCTTCAGATAAAAACTAGAAAGAAACTTTCTACGAAACTTGTTTGTGATGTCTGAATTCATCTTACAGAGGTACACCTTTCTTTTCATGTAACAGTTTGCTAAAACTGTTTTCATGGATCTGGAAGGGGATATTTGGGAGTGCATTGAGCATTATAGTGAAAAATGAAATATCCTCAGAAGAAATCTAGAAAGAAATTGTCTGAGAAACTGCTTTGTGATGTGTGAATTCATCTCACAGAGTTACACTGTACTTTTCATTGGGCAGTCTGATAGCACTGGTTTCGTGGAATTTGTGATAGGATACCTGGTC
>NW_016808683.1:0-2278 GCF_001698545.2 Rhinopithecus bieti
CTACACAAAGTTATGGCAGAGTACAGTGAATAGCTTGAAGCTCTCCAAATGTAAACACTTCTTTAGAATCTCATATTGATTTCAAAAGGTCACCTTTACTTCATATTCTGGTTTTAATATGAAAAGTGTTCTAAAATTACTTCTCATCAAGGAGAAGAAAAATGCTTCTAGCATATCAATACAAAAGATGAATCAGATTTACCCATTTCTGGTAAGTAGGCTGAATTTTCTGATACTGCATGTTAGGTTGTATTCTAAGCAAATTTTACTTTGTCTTTTGTATCATAATATTTTGTGAACCCAGACTCTAATAAATATGTAGATTTTAAGGAAAAATTTTACTACTCTGTTAGCTAAGGTGACTGCTAAGAAGTGAGGCCTAGGCCAGGTACGGAGGCTCACACTGTAATCCCAGCACTTTGGAAGGCTGAGGCGGGCGGATCACCTGACGTCAGGAGATCCAGAGCAGCCTGACCAACGTGGAGAAACCCCATCTCTACTAAATAATACAAAATTAGCCAGGTGTGGTGGCGCATGCCTGTAATCCCAGTTACTTGGGAGGCTAAGGCAGGAGAATTGCTTTAGCCTGGGAGGCGGAGGTTGTGGTGAGCCGAGATTGTGCCATTGCACTCCAGCTTGGGCAACAAGAGCAAAACTCCGTCTCACAAAAAAAATAAAAAATAAAAAATAACAAGAAGTGAGGTCTAGATGAATTTCCAAGAGGTGCCCAGTAATTTCATTCAGGCCTCTGTTGGTGGAAATTTCAGTATGTTTATCTTCTCAAAGGTCATGTTTTTTTGTGCCATGTGGTAGAATCAGTCTTTTACTAATCAGAAGACAGTTAATCTGCTGGGATGTTAATAATGGTGTTCTTTAATTCATGTAAATTAAGAGTCTCACGGAGCCCACACAACTCCCTAAAATCAACTCTTCAGGTCCAAATCTCAAGCTTTATTTTCACTGCAGCAAATCTGTCATGTGCAGTAAAAATAGGCAGAGTTTTTGTCTTGACAGTGTTCATCCTCAGAAAAACATTCATTAATTAGGTCAACTTTGGAAGCTTTTCCCTTGTTGTGATATGAAGGATCAAGTGGTATGTCTGAGACACATATGTGGCTGGGAAAAGAAGTGGGTAGTGGAGTGTGGGTGAGCATCAACCTCAGGCTCCCCCTCCTTCCTTGCTTGTTCCCATTTGTCACTGCTCCAAAGCACCCAATGAACTGGCAGGCTGCCTCTGAGTGTGAATCAATGAGTGGGGCCAGGAATAAACAAATGACTTGTGCTAGAAACTGCAAAAAACCCACAAACACACCATTAAAAACCCTCATCTTTTGGATACTATGGTTGGTGGGGAGAAGTGGTGAAGGATGTACTTTCATACTTCCATGAGGAAAAAAATAAATTTTAAACTGAGTTTGAAGTCTCCATCACCTTCCCTGGATAAATCCAGTCAATCTGAGTCAGAGAGCAAACCTCAGACTCAAAATGTCTAAAACCAAACTTGGGATTTTCACCTCCAACAGTGAGGTCCTTTGCCACTGTTCCCCATCATGTCTGAAAAAAAGATTTTTTGATGAGTTTTTTTGTTTTGGTAGTCGATTTTATACTCCTTCCAAAATGTTACCACTTTTACTACTCTAATGAATCGGCAAATTACTTTTTTTTTTTTTTTTTTTTGAGACAGTCTTGCACTGTCACCCAGGCTGGAGTGGCGATCTGAACTCACTGCAACCTCTATCCCCTGGGTTCAAGCAATTCTCCTGCCTCAGCCTCCCTAGTAGCTAGGATTACAGGTGCACACTACCACACCCAGCTAATGCTTGTATTTGCAGTAGAGATGGCGTTTCACCATGTTGGCCAGGCTGATCTCAAATTCCTCACCTCAACTGATCTGCCTGCCTCAGCCTCCCAGAGCGTTGGGATTACAGAAGTGAGCCACTGAGCCTGGCCACAAATTAAGGTAAGAAATTCTAGGTAGGCCGGGCGCAGTGGCTCACGCCTGTAATCCAGCACTTTGGGAGGCCGAGGCGGGCAGATCACAAGGTCAAGAGATCGAGACCATCCTGGCTAAGACGGTGAAACCCCGTCTCTGCTAAAAATACAAAAAATTAGCCGGGTGCGTTGGCAGGCGCCTGTAGTCCCCGCTACTCGGGAGGCTGAGACAGGAGAATGGCGTGAACCCGGGAGGCGGAGCTTGCAGTGAGCCTAGATCAAGCCACTGCATTCCAGCCTGGGTGATGAGCAAGACTCCATCTCAAAAAAAAAAAGAAAAAAGGCC
>NW_016808684.1:0-2325 GCF_001698545.2 Rhinopithecus bieti
CGGAGAGAAGCTTTCTTAGAAACTCCTTTATGATGTGTGCATTCAACTCATAGAGCTAAATGTTTCCGTTGAGGGAGCAGATTGGCATCACTGTTTTTGTGGTGTCTGAGAAGGGATATTTGGCAATGCATTTAAGCCTTCAGTGGAAAAGGAAATATCCTCATATATAAACTAGAAAGAAGCGTCCTGAGAAACTACTATGTGATGGGTCAATTAGGCTCACAGAGTTCCATCACTCATTTTTATAGAGGAATTTGTTAGCACTGCTTTTGGGGAATTAACAGGGGGATATTTTGGAGTGCATGGAGTCTAAGGTGAAAATAGAAAATACTTCAGGTAACAACTGGAGAGAAGCTTTTGGAGAAACTCCTTTGTGATATGTTCATTAGTTTCATAGAGCTAAACGTTTCTGTTGAGGGAGCACTCTGGCATCACTGTTTTTGTGGTGTCAGAGAAGGGATACTTTGGAGCTAATTGAAGCTTATGGTGAAAAAGGAAATATCCTCAGAAAAAATCAGGAAAGAAGCTTCCTGAGAAAATCACAGAATTAAAACTTTCTTTTCATTGTGGAGTTTAGTAGCACTGTTTTTGTGGAATCTGCAGTGGCATATTTGGGAGCGCATAGAGGCCTAATGGGAAAAAGGAAAACTCTTCAGGTAAAACCTGGAGGGAAGCTTTCTGAGAAGCTCCTTTGTGATGTGTGCATTTGTCTCATAGAGTTAAACATTTCTGTTGAGGGAACACTTTGGCTTCACTGTTTTTCTGGTGTCTCAGAAGGGATATTTTGGTGCTCATTGAAGCTTATGGTGGAAAAGGAAGTATCCACATATAAAAACTAGAAAGAAGCTTTCTGAGAAACTACTTTGTGATGTGTTACTTCATCTCACAGAGTTACACGATCCTTTTAAGGAGCAGTTTGGTAGCACTGTTTTGTTGGATCTGAGAAGGGATATTTGGATCGCATTGAAGCCTGTGGTGACAAAGGAAATATAATCAGATACAAACAAGAAAGAAGCTTTCTGAGAAAGTTCTTGTGATGAGTGAATTCATATCACAGAGTTACACCTTTCTTTTCATGGAGAAGTTTGCTAACACTGTTTTTGTAGAATCTACAAAGGGATATTGTGGAGTGCATTGAAGCTTATGGTAGAAAAGGACATATCCTCAGATAAAAACTAGAAAGACACTTTCTGAGAAACTGCTTTGTGATGTGTGAATTCATCTCACAGAGTGACACCATTCTTTTCATTGAGCAGTTTGCTAACAATGTTTTCATAGAATATGCAATAGGATATGTGGGAGTGCATTGAAGCCTATGGTGACAAAGGAAATATCCTCAGTCAAAAACCACAAAGATGCTTTCTGAGAAACTGCTTTCTGATGTGTGAATTCGTCTCAGAGAGTTACGCTGTTCTTTTTATTGAGCACTTTGCTAACACTGTTTTCTTGGAATCTGCAATGGTATATTTTTGAGCACATTGAAGCTTAAGGTGACAAAGTAAATATCCTCAGATAAAACTAAAAGAATCTTTCTGAGAAACTGCTTTGTGATTTTGAGTTCATCTCACAGAGTTACACAATTCTTTTCATGGAGCAGATTGATCTCTCTGTTTTTATGGAATCTGCAATGTTGATATAGGAAATATCCTCAGATTTAAACTAGAAAGAAGCAGATGGTAGAAAAGAAAATATCCTCAGATAAAAACTAGAAAGATGCTTTCCAAGAAATTTCTTTGTGATGGGTGAATTCATCAAACAGAGTTACACCTTTGTTTTCTTTGAGCAGTTTAGTAGCACTGTTTTCGTGGAATCTACAAAGGGACATTCAGGAGCTCCTAGAGGCCTTCAGTGGAAAATGAAATGACTTCAGATAAAACTGAAGAGAAGCTTTGCAAGAAGCAGTTTTTTGATGGGTCTATTCATCTCAAGGAGTTTAACCTTTTGTTGATTGAGCAGTTCGGCATCACTGTTTTGTGGTATCTGAGAAGAGATATTTAGGAGCACATTGAAGCCTATTGTGATAAAGGAAATATCCTCAGATTAGAACTAGAAAGAACCTTTCTGAGAAACTGCTTTGTGATGTGTGAATTCATCTCACAGGATTACACCTTTCTTTTCATTGAGCAGTTTGGTAGCTCCGTTTTTGTGGAATCTGCAAAGGGATATTCAGGAGCACGTAGAGTCCTATGACAAAAAAGGAAATATCTTCAGGTAAAAACTGGAGAGAAGTTTCTGAGAAACTTTTCTGTGATGTGTGCATTCACCTCATAGAGCTAAGCATTCTGTTGAGGGAGTACTTTGGCATCACTCCTTTTGTGGTGTCTT
>NW_016808686.1:0-530 GCF_001698545.2 Rhinopithecus bieti
CTCCTGTGTGTGTATTTTAAAAAACAGCTTTATGTATTTTGGAAAGTAAAAATGATTTTTAAATTGTATATATACGTGTGTGTATATATACATATATATGTATATATACATATATATGTATATATATGTTTCCTTTGTCATATATCTATATATGTACATACAGGATAAAGCCTTGTACTTAATTCAACTTCATTTGACTGCAACAGTTGAGTAGTGACCTTCACAATGGCCTCAATCCAATAGAGAATTATTTGATATTTTTCATAAGAATTGATGATCTTTCCAATATCAAAAATAAGTTTTGCTACTAACAACAGATTTTCTCATTTTTGGACACTAGTTCATCTTTTAAAAATATTAATAGAGAGAAGTCAGTTTGTTATTTTCACTGATAGCAAAGTAGGAAATGTATAGCTGGGTCAGTGGCCACATTGTGGGTGTCATTATCCTTGCTTTTGAGGAGAGTAACAGTTTGCTCCAAGAAGTTTCTCATTTCAATGCAAAGAGCTTTGAAAACAATGACATGCCAA
>NW_016808687.1:0-2442 GCF_001698545.2 Rhinopithecus bieti
AAAAAACAATTACAGACTGTTAAGAAGTTTAGTATCAAGTGAAATACAAAACTCTTCAGATTTTCTCCTCCTTCTAATTATTTTAACCATCTTTATATTTTCATATTTTCTTCTCTATTATACCTTCCAAATTTTAAACATATCAAAATATAATTTGATAGCTGTTTTGCAAGAATGTAAGTGTATTAACTTCAGGAAGCCTAATAGTGTTGTGAACTCTGATGAATGTCTTGAATAAAATTTAATGTTTAAAAAATAATGTTGTGCACTCTGATGAATGTTAGAGAAAAATGTTGTAGTGCCTATATTGATATTTTACAAAATAATATTTAAATATGTATTTGTTTACAATTTTATTTTAGTGCAAATGTATCTAGATATTAGATTGAAGGAGGGTGAATTTGTAGGATGTTCTAGACTTACTTGATCTAATAGATCTAATACACATATAGCTCAAAGGCAGATTCAAGAGGTAAATTATTTAATATTCAGTTAGAAAACAATTAGACAAATTATATGTGCTGTTACCAGTATCTATGGTTCTTAAAATTTTCACATTAGTGAAATCCAAACAGTATTTTGAGAAGCCACAAAATTTGCAATTATTCTTTTCATGTCACAAAAGATTGTGAAATCTATTAAGAAGTGTTTTTAGAACAACATTAACTTTGTGGGACAGAAGGAGATATACAAGAAATCTATAACAACAGATGTAATTGCTTAAACTAACACTATTGTACTCATTATAAAGGAAAATCAGTGGAAATAATATGTTTTACAAACTAACAATTTTAGAAGAGGCTATTTTAAGTATTCGACTGGGATCATTGTAATTTGTTTTACTATGACTAATTGTTATTTCTAGTTTGGTCATTATTTAATTTCCCCAGTTAGTTCCTGCTAATATTTCCTTTTCAGAAAATTTAAATCTGGAAAAACAAGAGCAGCATCAGTAAAAATGGCTTACATTACAAATAGGAGAGTTTAGTTATTCAGGCATATAAGAAGAAATTCAAAGGTATAAGAAGCATCAAATGAAGCTGTTTCCCCATTGACTGCACTACATCATTGAGGATCCACATTATTTCCTTCACTCCGTTTTGTTGTTCATAACATTAACATAATTATGAGTGTTTTCCATGATGTTCACCAAGTGGCTATCGGTAGCAATTCAGACTATATTCTGTTCCTTTCACATTCCTTGAAAAATGTCTCACCCTAAAGACCTAGAAAATCTTCTTAGAAGCCTACTGCATATCTCTTACAATTTCACAGGAAGAACTGGATTTTCTGCTCATTTATGTGAATCAGTTAGGAGAAAAGTTAATAAGACTACTCTCAAGTTATGGAGATGACCCTGACATGACAGTTTAGGGACTGCAATGAGGAAAGGAGACACATGAATTAAAGGGTTAGTTTAGGACGGCAGATCGGTGGAATGTATGCTGTTTAAGAAAATAAAAATGTTTCACATTTTCTAAAAAGAGCTCTGATTTTACTATTTTAACATTCTAAAATCTTCGAAGTCTCCAGTTGTCTAATTTTGACTCTACCCCCTTAACATGTACGCTAGCTTTAGATTACTTTCATTAACAGATTGTCATAAATTAACAGCATATAAAACAAAAAAATTTTATCTATAGTTCTGTACATCAGCAGTCCAGTGTGAGTCTTACAGACAAAAATCAGGATATTTTACAAGGCAGTATTCTTCTCTGGGGGATCTAGGGGAAAATAAATTTCCCTGTTTCTTTAGGATATTGGCAGAATTCAGTTCCTTGAAGTTGTGGGACTCAAGGTCTCTATGTCATGGGTGGCTGTCAGGTGAGGGTTATTGCTGGCTTCCAGACGCCACCCACATGCCTTGGCTCGGCTCACGGACCCTTCTTTCATCTTCAAAGCCAAAGTACCAAGTTAAGAGTCCCTCTCTGTCACACTTCAAATCTTTCCTGTGTCTTACTCAGTCATCAAATTTTCTTTCATTTCAGGTTCTCCCTGGAAAGAATTCGTGTGATCAATTGATCTATCTGGATAATCTAGTATAATCTACCCACCTTAAGACCTGAATCCTTGATTATATCTGCAGATCTCTTATGTTATGTAAAGTAATATATGAACAGGTTCTGGGGATTGGGACATGGATATAAAGAAGGCAAGTGCCACGATACTACTACACATGATATTCAGGATACAACACAATAAATTAATATTCAACAGAGTTTCTGGAGTTTCGTTTTTCTCCTTTGTAAAATGTGTTTTACTGCCACAACTTCTCAGTAGCCTGAAAATTATTTCCTGACTTCAAACATCCCCCGCACCATTATCTGAATTGACTTTCAAGTCCTGATGGTGCGAGTTCCCTTTAAATCGATGCCAAGTAGATATCTGCTCTAAAACATTAAATTACATCAAATTATCTAAGTGCTATATTTTAACTTGTGT
>NW_016808688.1:0-1056 GCF_001698545.2 Rhinopithecus bieti
GTTTTGTCGGAGGATATTTCCTTTGTCACCATACGCTCCAGTGTTCTCCCGAATATCCTATTGCAGGTTCCATGAAAACAGTGTGATCAAACTGCTCAATGAAAATAACAGTGTAACTCCCTGAGATAAATTCACACAACATGAAGTAGTTTTCAGAAATCTTCCTTCTAGTTTTAATTGAGGATATTTCCTTTGTCACCATAGGCTTCAATGTGACCCAAAATATCTCTTCTCAGATTTCCCAAAACCAGTGCTACCAAATAGTTACATGAAAAGAATGGTGTAACTCTGTGAGATGAATTCACGTATCACAAAGTTATTTCTTAGAAAACTTCTTGCTAGTTTTATCTGAGTACATTTCTTTCTTCGCCATGTTAATCGATGCGCTCCCCAATATCCCATAGGAGATTAATCGAAAAAAGTGTTAGCAAACTTCTCAATGAAAAGAATGGTGTAACTCTGTGAGATAAGTTCACACATCATAAAGTAGGTTCACAGAAAGCTTCTTTTGGACTTTTATCTGTGGATATTTCCTTTGTCACTATAGGCTTCAATGCACTCCCAAATATCCTATTGCAGATTGCACGAAAACTGTGTTATCAAGCTGCTCAATTAAAATAACGCTGAAACTCTGTAAGATGGATTCACACATCACAAAGCTGTTTTTCAGAAGGCTTCTTTTAGTTTTATCTGTGGAAAGTTCATTTTTCACTATATGCATCAAAGGGCTCTAGAATATCCCATTGCAGATTCCATGAAAGAAGTGTTAGCACACTGATCCAGGAATAAAAAGGTGTTGCTCCATGAGATAAATTCACACATCACAAAGAATTTTCCCAGAAAATTCTTCCTAGATTTATCTAAGGATATTTTATTTGTCAATATTGGCTCAATGTGATCCAAAATATCCCTTCTCAGATTTCCCAAAACACTGCTAAGAAACTGTTCCATGAAGAGAATCGTGAAACTCTGTGAGATGAATTAACACATCAGAAAGTGGTTTCTCAGAAAGCTTCTTTCAAGTTTTATATGAGGATATTTCCTTTGTCACCATAT
>NW_016808689.1:0-235 GCF_001698545.2 Rhinopithecus bieti
ACGGAGTCTTGTTCTGTCGCCCAGACTGGAGTGCAGTGGCGTGATCTCGGCTCACTGCAAGCTCCGCCTCCCAGGTTCATGCCATTCTCCTGCCTCAGCCTCCTGAGTAGCTGGGACTACAGGCGCCCACCACCACGTCTGGCTAATTTTTTTTTTGTATTTTTAGTAGAGGCAGTGTTTCACTGTGTTAGCCAGGATGGTCTCGATCTCCTGACCTCGTGATCCGCCCGCCTCG
>NW_016808690.1:0-2445 GCF_001698545.2 Rhinopithecus bieti
AGACACCACCCACTAATGTTGATTGCTTTAAAGCAAATTAATCTCTATACATGCAGAAGGTGCTATGGTTCCCTGTTTGTGTGTGTGTGTGTGTGTGTGTGTGTGTGTGTGTGTGTTTTTACTTTTTCACATCTGGTGAATGCAAAAACTAGATACTGTTGAAAGTAAATAAGTATCCAAATAAGTGCAAATTGCACTTCCATACCAGTGCATTTATTCCAGTGATTGTACGGATTTTATTTGACCATGTGATAATTAGAGCACATTCAAATCCCAAATTCCCATTTTACACTTTTTGGGTTTTCTAATCCAGAATGCACTAATGGCCTACAGAGTACTTCAGTGTTTAGGTGATCAGAGAAGCCATTTATATGATGTTCTTGCTAATGGAGAACTTTAAATGTGGGGAAGGCTATCTTCATGCATGGAGGCTCTAAATGGCCAGAAAAAGGAACTGGTATAATCATCAGAGAGCAGTTTTACATGTGGGTGAGTTGAATGATTGTTATAGATTCAAGCTATATAAATGAAGGTAGTGTAAGAAATACACAGACACACATGCACACAATTCGCCTTTGGTTTGGTATGGACAAATTAACGTACAGATAGTATACAGGTTTGCAAATTAAAATCCCCATTGTGCACTAATGGCAAATGGGAAAATAGACGGGAAAAGAGAGGCAGGTTTAGCCTGTGGACGAGTTGAGAGCCTTCTTTTTCTCCTCCATTTCTTTTTTATTTCCGTTCCTTCTTTCGTCTGTGCCTAAGCCCAATCTGAGCCAGGTGAAGAGAATGGACTCATAAAAATGTTGACTCTGAGGTGTGGACAAGGCAAGTGTTACCTTTCCCACAATAGACTTAGAAGGATTTTGAGAGGGATATGTGGAGACAGCCATTCTTATTGGGTGGAACAATATCCCGATGGTGACATTTTAAGCATTAGCAGGTAATGGCCTCTTCTGTGTATGAGGAAAGCTGTCCCTGGACAAAGATCACTTGCCAATGTGTGTTTAGATGAAACTGAGAAGAGTCCCCACTGAACCGCCAGTGGGATCAGGTAGTGCGTGTTGTGAGGAGACCACTGGCCAGACAAGTTGGGGACAAAGGAACAGAGGAGTGGAGAAAGGCAGAATGGGAAGATAGAGTCTGGATAATGGGAGAGAATAGGGAGAGGATGAATCCCAGGGTTCAAATCCTGGACTACTACTTAACTAACAATCATTTGGTAGCTTAACAACTAGTCAGGAAGTGAGCTGTTAATCAAGTTATTCATAATGTTCACCAAATAGCTATTGAACTTACTATATTACAAACATGGTAGGTGCTATGAGGAAAAAATACATGTCGTGAGAGACCTGGTCTATTCTGGGGCATCAGCGAACTTCACTGATGGAGCTTCACATCCCGAGACAGTGAAAATCGAGTAGAGGCATAAACAAGGAATATGAAAAATGAAGAGTTATTTAGGCAAGGGTATGTGAAGGGAAAATTCCTGAAGGAAGGAAGAGCAAGCTTAAAATTCCTAAGCCATAACAAGAGAATGCAGTATGTTCTAATGCACTGTATGAAAGCCAGCATGTCTGGAGCACAGCACATAAGAGTGGAGAAAGCTGAGGCTGAGGAGTTGAGAAAGGGGCAGAGACTTCCAGGTCTACCTGTCCATGGCAAAGCACTTGAACATTAGTGTAAGAACAATGGGAAGCCATTGACAGATTTTATGGAAGATGGTGTTTTAAATAGATGTCTCTGGAAGTATAAGGTGGACAATGGATTAAAGTAGACACCACACTGAAGGCATGGTGACTATTTAGGCAGCTGTTAGCAGCAGTCTGGACAAGGTGTGATGGTTTCTTGGAATGAGGTAGAATCAAGGAGAAAAATGGATAGATTGTGTCACCTTGAACAAGTAGCTTCACCTCTCTGAGCCTAATTAAGCTTATTTTCTCTCAGGTTTGGCCCTAACATATCTAATGAATACACTGGATTTTGCTTCTCAGATTATCTGCTCTGCGTAACCTCCCTTATATGTGTTAACTATTCAACAAAAATGTTATGTCCACACTTGATTTATGAATGAAAGATAGAACTAGCTTGGAGTCTTTAGAATTTATTCAGAATTGTATTAAGTTACTCCCTTTAGGCTGGTGGTCTGGATGAGCTATACATTTTGTGATAAAATTGGCTTTCAAATGAATAAAAGAACATTGACATGCCACCACGCATGTTATTCCTCTCATCCTAAAGTGCTGAACAGAAGGACCGATAGAAGACCCCCCAGCATTCAGCAGTAATTAAATACAAATACACTTATTTAGGAAACTGGTAACAGGAAAGAGAAATTTAGCGCCAGCTATCTGAGAAAAGACAGCCCAAGGACTACATTTTGTTCTGAGAATTGCAAACACTTCCAAACAGAATTAAAACAAAGTGCTTCTCAGGGTTATA
>NW_016808691.1:0-652 GCF_001698545.2 Rhinopithecus bieti
TCCCTCTCCTCCCTCTCCCCTCTTTTCCTCACTTCTGCTCAAGTAAACTTCCACAGATACGAATTATGGTTTCCAGAAGAACCAGCTCTTTCCACAACTCTTTCTTCCCAGCAACCTGTTGTTGGAAAAGTAAAAGACTCACCAGCCATGGCTTTTCTCTCCTCCCTTCTTGTGTGGCTGAAACTGAAAGTATGCTTCGTCTTCCTTTTTGGCAGAGCCTATACACGTATTGGGAAACACTCACTGCACATGCATATGCATGTCTTTACTTTTCTTTCCATTAAAGAATCAGAACTGTAGCCTACATCAGGTAGTGTATCCATGGGAAATTTTCCTCACCAGCCCTTGGATAGATCAGGGTAGGAGGGGAATGGGGCTTGGAGAATAAGACAGGATTGAAAAAGTATGTGTACAGTTAAATTCACACAAGGAAGAGTTTCTCAATCATTAGAAAGCTTGACAGAGTAAAGTAACACAACCTTTGGAGTATGTGAACCCCTGTTCCCCTGACCCCACCTCCCAGCTCTTGGGAAAGTTGTGGGTCGTGTATGTCCCTGTGAAACATTTTTGCTTTAAGGGAAATGGAAACATTTTTCACCAGAATTAAAGCTTTTCTTATTTAAGGTTCTTTTCACATTGCTTTTTTCTTTTC
>NW_016808692.1:0-291 GCF_001698545.2 Rhinopithecus bieti
CAAGGAAATCACACTGGAAACAGGCTGTGTTTTGGGAGGGAGAAGATCCTAAAATCAAGCAAAATCAACGTTAAATGAATATATGAGAGAAAAGAATTGGGAAAACTTGGGATATTGATGAAATGATCATACGTATATTGCATATATACACATTTTATTAAAACACATGCCAAATATGCATAATGTATATGACAAATGACATAAATGCATATATTTATATATAAAAATCTACTGGAAGAAATTACACAGGGATGTGGAAGATGTTGAATTAACATTATTTTAATTATGTAT
>NW_016808693.1:0-293 GCF_001698545.2 Rhinopithecus bieti
GAGTGAATGAATGAGTGAGTGAATGAGTGAATGAGTGAGTGAGAGTGAGTGAGTGAATGAGTGAGTGAGTGAATGAGTGAATGAGTAAGTGAGTGAGTGAGAGTGAATGAGTGAGTGAGTGAATGAGTGAATGAGTGAGTGAGTGAGAGTGAATGAGTGAGTGAGTGAATGAGTGAGTGAGTGAATGAGTGAGTGAACACACGAGCGGGTGAGTGAGTAAATAAGTGAACAAGTGAATGAGTGAGCGAATGAATGAGTGAATGAGTAAGTGAATGAGTGAGTGAATGAGTGAG
>NW_016808694.1:0-694 GCF_001698545.2 Rhinopithecus bieti
AGGGAAGGAAGGAGGGAAGGAAGGAAGGAAGGAAGGAGGGAAGGAGGGAAAGAAGGAAGGAGGGAAGGAAGGAAGGAGGGAGGGAAGGAAGCAGGGAAGGAAGGAAGGAAGGAGGGAAGGAGGGGAAAGAAGGAAGGAGGGAAGGAAGGAGGGAAGGAGGGAAGGAAGGAAGGAAGGAAAGGAAAGGAAAGGAAGGAGAGAAAGGAGAGAAAGGAGAGAAAGAAAGGAAAGGAAAGAAAAGAAAAGAAAAGAAAAGAAAAGAAGAATCATTTGATTTAAAAGATTGAGGGGGCCAGGCTCAGTTGCTCACCCCTGTAATCCTAGCCAAGATGGTGAAACCTCGTCTTTACCAAAAATACAAAAATTAGTCGGGCGTGGTGGCATGCGTCTGTAGTCCCAGCTGCTTGTGAGGCTGAGGCAGGAGAATCACTTGAACCAGGAAGGTGGAGGTTGCAGTGAGCCGAGATTGCACCACTGCACTGCATTCTGGGTGACAGAGCGAGACTCGTCTCAGAAAAACAAAAAAAATTTCCAGCACAGTAAATGTATATTGTTATCCCACATACAGATACTGATAATAGAATTACAGACAAACAATAGAATACAGGATTACTTTTTAACAACAGCCGTAAATTTAAAATATGTTTAAAAGTTTTAATTTGTAATTATTTAATTAAATTATATAATTGTTTAT
>NW_016808695.1:0-1053 GCF_001698545.2 Rhinopithecus bieti
TGTGATGGGTCAGTTTAGCTGACAGTTACATCATTCATTTTTATAGAGGAGTTTGTTAGCGCCGTTTTGGTGGAATCAGTAGGGGGATATGTTGGAGCACATGGAAGCCCAAGGTGAAAAAAGAAAACACTTCAGGTAACAACTGGAGAGAAGCTTTGGGAGAAACTCCTTTGTGACATGTTCATTAGTTTCATAGAGCTAAACCTTTCTCTTGAGGGAGCACTCTGGCATCACTGTTTTTGTGGTGTCCAAGAAGGGATATTTTGGAGCACATTGAAGCCTACAGTGGAAAAGGAAATATCCTCAGAAAAAATCTGGAAAGAAGCTTCCTGAGAAAATACTTTGTGATGGTTGAATTTATCTCACAGAATTAAAACTTTCTTTTCATTGTACAGTTTGGTAGCACTGTTTTTGTGGAATCTGCAGTGGATATTTGGGAGCATGTAAAGGCCTAATGGGAAAAAGGAAAACTCTTCAGGTAAAACCTGGAGAGAAGCTTTCTGAGAAGCTCCTTTGTGATGTGTGCATTCGTCTCATAGAGTTAAACGTTTCTGTTGTGGGAGCACTTTGGCATCACTGTTTCTGTGGTGTCTGAGAAGGGAAATTTTGGAACGCATTGAAGCATGTGGTGGAAAAGGAAATATCCACATATAAAAACTAGAAAGAAACATACTGAGAAACCTCTTTCTGATGTGTTAATTCATCTCACAGCATTACACGATTCTATTCACTGAGCAGTTTGGTAGCACTGTTTTTGTTGATTCTGAGAAGGGATATTTTGGATCACATTGAAGCTTATGGTGACAAAGGAAATATGCCCATATAAAAACAGAAAGAAGCTTTCTGAGAAAGTTGTTTGTGATGTGTGAATTCATCTCACAGAGTTACACCTTTCTTTTCATGGAGCAGTTTGCTAACACTGTTTTTGTGGAATCTATGACGGGATATTTTGGAGCACATTGAAGCATATGGTGGAAAAGGAAACATTCTCAAAGAAAAACTAGAAAAAAGCTATCTGAGAAACTGCTTTGTATGTGTGAATTCATCTCACAG
>NW_016808696.1:0-302 GCF_001698545.2 Rhinopithecus bieti
CCCACCCCACTAGGAACTATGTTGAAAATTTTCAAAAAAAGAAAAAAAGGATTTAAGGGAGACTATGGAGTACTGTGATACCAGGAAAGCTTAAAACTTTGTGTAAGCTAGACTGGCCAGCATTAGAGGTAGGTTGGCCATTAGAAGAAGCCTTGACAGGTCCCTTGTTTCAAAGGTATGGCACAAGGTAACCTGTAAGCCAAGGAACCCAGACCAGCTTGCTTTGGATCCCCCGCCCCCAACACACGGTGGTTGAGAGAACAGCAGCATAAGTGGCTGGCAGAGGCAAGGAAAGACCAGCA
>NW_016808697.1:0-2382 GCF_001698545.2 Rhinopithecus bieti
GAATCTCCCGCCACCCCCACCCCTTGGCCAAATAATAAACCACGAGACTCATCTCAGTCCTAAGAGTGACTGGCCCAAGGCCAATCAGCACATTAGTGGAGTAGTCATCGATTCATTTGTCTTTGTGACTCCAGGGACCCCTGGGTATATTCTAGAGGCCTGGGTCCTCCTTTCAACGCCCCTTCAGTGTAGAACCTTCCTCCCCCAAGCTCGGAGCGCTCCAGTTTCAGGGTCAGCCCAACTTCAGGGGCCTCCCCCTACACCCTCACAACCTGCAGACACCCCTCTCCCGACACGCACAGACACACACGCGCACAGACGCTTCTTACCTCCTGGGGAGCTGCAGCCTCACCACACCCTGGGGGACCCTTCCCTGGTTTGTAGGTACCCGGAGGTTGGGGCTGGGAGCCAGGGCAGGCTGGGGGGTTGAGAGCAGAGGGGGACATTGGAGGGTGCAGGTTGGGCACGGATGTCCAGTCAGGCCCCACCACTCTCTGCAGCTGGACAGCTTCAGCCATGTACCTGGGGAGCAACAGGTCAGATGCAGGGGCCACTGCCCTCCGTGGTCTGGCTCCCCTGCCCACCTCAGCTTAGGAAGCACGCAGCCCAGGGCTTGGCTCTGCGGGAAGCTGAGGCCAGCCTCATCCAGGACGCGGCGCCCTCTACGCCATAATGGGGCAAGAACCCACAGAGCCAAGGAAGTAGGGACGCCCCAGAGCTCCCAGCGCCCTGGAGAAAACCCCAGAGGAGCAGGCAGTGTGAGTGTAAGGGCCCGGGAGCTGTGGGAAGGAGCTAGGGGGAACCCACCTCTGCCCCACCCCCGGGGCTCACCAGTTGGGCCTCTGGTTTTTGCCAACTCACTTGGGTCCCAGTGGTGCACAAAGTGTTAAATACCAGTTGCTGGCACAGCCCTGGTCGAAGGGGTTGTATCCGTGAAGGTGTCTGCACTGGAGGGGGATAGAGACCGGAAGAGGAGCTCAGAACCAGCAGGAATGGCTGGGCCATCGCCCAGTGGCCCTCCCTGAGCTGGTCAGCTAGCCAGCGCTCAGTCCAGGGCAGCAGCAAGCTGGAGGCCGGGAAAATGAGAGCACCCCCCGACCACTGCCCCATCCTCCTCCTCTTGGTCTCCACTGGCCACACGCATCCTCCTGCTACCTCCTTCCAGATACTGAATGTCACTGTCTGGAAGGTCAGTTGAGTGAGGCCCAGTCATATTTCCCTAACCGTGATCACATGGCCCAGGAAAATCTGGGCTAAAAGCCTTGAACACACAATGCGGTAAAGGCCAAGTCCTCCCCTGGGCACTCTTGACCTTGACCAGGTTTTCTCCCTCCTCTCTCCCCTTCACCCACTCACTCTACCCATCAGCCTCACCCCTCCCGAACTCCCCTTCCTCCCCAGGGCAGGCTGGGCCTCACCTGACTTCAAAAGCCTTCGCTGTCACGTTTTGTCACTGAAAGTGGCCCAGCAGCATCTCTGCCCACCACCAACTCCCCCGTGTCCCATGCCCCCCGTCCCTGCCGCAAAGGCTGAGATTTTTAACACCGTCCTCCACCAAAGGAACCAGGACTCCATGCGAGGACAGCTGGCACTCACTCCAGACGGCTCCAGAACAGCTCACTGTCACCACAGGGCAACACACATCCTTGCACTATTTGAGATTCTGCCGACTTTAAGGTATTTAAAGCATGTAAAAGAAATGTATTGGCTGGGTGAGATGGCTCATGCCTGTAATCCCTGCACTTTGGGAGACCGAGGCAGATGGATCACTTGAGGTCAGGAGTTTGAGACCAGCCTGGTCAACATGGTGAAACCCCATCTCTACTAAAAATACAAAAAATTAGCCAGGCGTGGTGGCGGACGCCTGTAATCCCAGCTACTGGGGAGGCTGAGGCAGGAGAATTGCTTGAACCCGGGAGGTGGAGTTTGCAGTGAGCCAAGATCATGCCACTGCACTCCAGCCTGGGAGACAGAGCAACTCTCCAGCTAAAAACAAACAAAAAAAGAAACTGGTACTGTGTTAGTCATTTAGAAGATTTTGATTAAATTTATGGAATTTTGGCCAGGCATGGTAATTCACACCTGTAATCCCAGAGTTTTGGGAGGTGGAGAAGGGAGGATCTCTTGAGCCCAGGAGTTCAAGACCGACCTGAGCAACATAGTGAGACTTTCATCTCTAAAAAAATAAAAATAGTTAGGTGGCTGTGGCATTGTGCACCTCTAGTCACAGGTGCACTGGGAGCTGGGATGAGAGGATCCCTTGAGCCTAGGAGCTCGAGGTTGCAGTGAGCTGTGATTATGCCACTGCACTCCAGCCTGAATGACAGAGTGGGACTCTGTCTCTAGGAAAACTAAAAATACATTGACAGAATTTAAAAAAAA
>NW_016808698.1:0-1054 GCF_001698545.2 Rhinopithecus bieti
GGATAATGGGAAAAAAATCAAAATCCCCAGATAAAACTACAAAGAAGCTATCAGTGAAACTGCTGTGATGTGTGGATTCACCTAACTGAGGTAAACCTTTCTTTTGATTTGGCAGGTCATAAACACTGTTTTTGAAGCATCAGTGAAGGGACATTTAGGAGCCCATTGAGGTCTATAGGGAAAAACCAGGTAACCACAGATAAAAACCAGAAAGAAGCTGTCTGTGAAACTGCTTTATGACGTATGGATCCATCTCACTTTGCTAAACCTTTCCATTGATTCAGCAGGTTGGCAACAATCTTTCTGTAGCATCTGCAATGGGATATTTTGGAGCCCACTGAGGCCCACAAAGAAAACCGAATATCCCCAAGTAAACTAAAAGAAGCTATCTCTGTACCTGCTTTGTGATGTGTGGATTCACCTTACAGAGATAAACCTTTCTTTTGATTCAGCAGGTTGGAAACACTGTTTTTGTAGAATATAAAAGGTACATTTTGGAGCCCACTGAGGCATATAAGAAAAAAAACTAATATCCTCACAAAAAAAAACTAGAAGGAAGCTAGCTGTGTAACTGCTTTGTTATTTGTGGATTGAACTCACAGAGTTGAACCTTTCTTTTGATTCAGCAGATTAGAATCACTTTTGTGTAGAATCAGAGAGGGTACAGTGGGAGCTCATGAGGCCTTTGGAGAGAAACTGAATATCCCCAGATAAACACTAGGAAGGACCTATCTGTGAAACTGTTTTGTGATGAGGGAATTTATCTCACAGACATAAACTTTTCTTTTAATTCAGCAGGGTTGGAAACACTTTTTTTTGTAGAAACTGCCAAGGGACATTTGGGACTCCTTTGAGGATTATGGGGTAAATCCAAACATCTTCAGATTAAAACTAGAAAGAAGCAATCTGTGAAACTGCTTGGTGATGTGGATTTATCTCTCATAGTTGAACCTTTCTTATGATTCAGCAATTTGAAAACAATCTTTTTGTATAATCTACAGAAGGACATTTGGGAATCCATTAAGGCCTATGGGAAAAAAATTCTTTTTTCCCA
>NW_016808699.1:0-2010 GCF_001698545.2 Rhinopithecus bieti
ATAACCATGAGCCAATTAAACCTCTTTTCTTTATAAATTACCCAGTTGCAGATAGTTCTTTATGGCAATGCAAGAACAGACTCATACATCATTATAAAGTAAAATAAATGAAAATAAAATTTTAATTGAAAACAAAATGAAATAAACTTAACAAGGTAGAGATATGGAAAATTAACCATACAGAAAAGAATTATTTTAAGTTATTTTACAATATAGGAATTTAACTATACATCCCTACTGGGAAGTAGCCTAAGGACAAAAGTAACTACAAAAAAAAAACTTAAACTTTTTTTTTTATCATACTGCTAGTAATAATACCAGTATTATATATCTGTAATTATATATATATGTATGTATGTATACATATAGAGAAAGTGTTCACACAATTATTTCTTTTTTTTTTTTTTTTTTGGATGGAGTCTCGCTCTGTCGCCCAGGCTGGAGTGCAGTGGCCGGATCTCAGCTAACTGCAAGCTCCGCCTCCCGGGTTTACACCATTCTCCTGCCTCAGCCTCTGGAGTAGCTGGGACTATAGGCACCTGCCACCTCGCCCGGCTAGTTTTTTTGTGTGTGTGTATTTTTTAGTAGAGACGGGGTTTCACAGTGTTAGCCAGGATGGTCTCGATCTCCTGACCACGTGATCCGCCCGTCTCGGCCTCCCAAAGTGCTGGGATTAGAGGCTTGAGCCACCGTGCCCGGCCAACACACAATTATTTCAGTCTTATCAGGAACCAAGATTTTCAGGGTTAGAAAAAAAGAGATACCATATAAAAATTAAATAAATACAGTCATCCTAATTCACAGTTAGAAATAACATTATGAACAGTATGAATTTATAATATATTTTCTCTTTTCTTTTTCTTTTTTTCTCCTTTTGTGGCCAGTCTTGCCTTATCACCCAGACTGGAGTACAGTAGTGCAGTGGTGCAATCACAGCTCACTGCAGTTTCAACCTTCTGGGCTCAAGTGATCCTCCCAGCTCAGCCTCCCAAGCAGCTGGAACAACACACACACACCACCACACCCAGCTAACTAAAAAAAAATGGGATCTTACCATGTTGCCCAGGCTGATACGGAACTCCTGGGCTCAAGCAATCTTCCTGCCTTGGCCTCCCAAAGTGCTGGGATTATAGGCATGATGTTTTATTTATGTATTTAAGTTTTTTCTAATGGTATTCATGGAAATGTCTTAGAAATATTTACCAAGAAGTAACTGAATTCACCCAGTGATGAGATTGTGGCCTCTACAATAAATGCTTTTTCTACATAAAAGAACCAAGACATGTCTGTAGAGAAAAGGCTAATTGGAAGACTAGAGCAAGATGAGTTGATTATACTGGAAAGCAAGGAATCTATCCAAGACTAATAGGGTCACAACAAAGGAACACAGGAGCCAATAAAAGCCAGTGTCCAGAGATGGAGCAATTTGAGCATCAAGAAGATCAATACCTGCAATGAATTGGAACATGTCAAATTTGCAATAATCCAGAGTTCATAATGATAATAACAACAACTACTACTACAGACATTATTGGGGGAACCCACCCCCAATATTTCAATGTAGGTTCTTTCTGTTTTCCATAAGTGTTGGCCAACTGAGAAATAAAGAGAGACAGTACAAAGAGAGGAATTTGACAGCTGGGCCACCAGGGGTGACATCACATATTGGTAGGACCGTGATGCCCACCTGAGCCTCAAAACCAGCAAGTTTTTATTAAGGATTTCAAAAGGGGAGAGGGTGTAAGAACAGGGAGTAGGTAAAAAGATCACATGCTTCAAAGGACAAAAGCAGAACTACTAATAAGATTCTAACAAAGATCACATGCTTTTGAAGGAACAGGACAAAGGGCAAAAGCAGAACTAATAAGGGTACAACAAAGATCTCAAGGCAAAGGGCAAAAGCAGAAATACTGATAAGGGTCTATGTTCAGCGTGCATGTATTGCCTTGATAAACGTCTTAAATAACAGAAAACAGGGTTCAAGAGCAGAGAACCAGTCTGACCACAAAT
>NW_016808700.1:0-2032 GCF_001698545.2 Rhinopithecus bieti
ACTAAAATTTTTAAAAAATTAGCTAGGCATGGTAATGCACACCTGTAGTCCCTGCTGGAGCCCAGGAGTTCAAGGCTGGAGTGAGCTATAATCACATAACTACACTTCAGCCTGGACAACAGAACGAGACCCTGTCCCTGGGAGGGGGTAAATATATATATATATATATGCATTTAAACTAAAAATTATTAATATATTAATGCTGGGTTTGTCACCATAAAGATAAAATTCCCTTAAAAGAAACTTCACAGATGTCCAAAGTCTTCACAGACACAAAGACTTTGTGTCTTAAGACAGGAACATGACTGAAACACACTGAAGAAAACAGGAATACAAGCTTCATGAAATATACACTAACAATTTCCAACATATTATTTTTCATAAATCTAAAACTAAAATAGAACAGTGTCAATATCAATAAGGATATGCAGAGTGATGCAGACAAATGTGATCTAAAATCAGAGGAGAAACTCAATCACCTGGGAATCAATGTCAAAGCAGGTGGTACATGTACGTGCATGTCTTTCATTCAAGATACCTGAATGATTCAGACCATTACACTGCAAACATTCATCATGCTCTTTAACCTGCCAAATAACTGAGAAGGTACACAATTACAGTGACATTTCAGTTTAACGTACATGTCATGTCTCTTCAGTGGAAGTGTCCTAAATTGATCAGCTTGGATATATGTTTCCGGAATCTGAGTAAATAATATTCATTTTTTCTCACACCCATGTGGTGTAATAATTCGCTTCAGTTTCTTGTATTCTCTAGTTTAGCCTTCCGAACATTTTTTCATCCACTTGTGGCAACAAAGTACAATATATAAACCTCAATAAAAAACATAGTCAATTATTAATTTTGACATACTTCTACAAAATAAAACCACTATAAGCATTGGATACTAATAAGCTTCTACATTTGGATATCTCTCCAATATTCATTGAAAATTAACATTTTAGGAGTCAGTTGATGAATTCAACATTATTTTTGTTTCTAAGATAGTCTTGCTTGGAGTATAATGCTATTCTTTAAAGAATATTCATTAAATAGCTATTTTATCCAAGAGTTAGCTCTTTGATCAATGAAGCCAATGTATTCAAATTCAAGTTTATCTAATTTTTTTGTTATACTTAAGTTCTAGGGCATATTTGCACAACGTGCAGGTTTCTTACACATGTATACATGTGCCATGTTGGTGTGCTGCACTCATTAACTCATCATTTACATTAGGTATGTCTCCTAATGCTTTCCCTCCCTTATCCCCAAATCGCATGACAGGCCCCGATGTGTGATGTTCCCCACCTGTGTTCAAGTGTTCTCATTGTTCAATTCCCACCTATGAGTGAGAACATGCGGTGTTTGGTTCTCTGTCCTTGTGATAGTTTGCTCAGTATGATGGTTTCCAGCTTCATCCATGTCCCTACAAAGGACATTAACTCATCCTTTTTTATGGCTGCATAGTATTCTGTGGTGTATACGTGCCACATTTTCTTTTTTTTTTTTTTTGAGACGGAGTCTTGCTCTGTCGCCCGGGCTGGAGTGCAGTGGCCAGATCTCAGCTCACTGCAAGCTGCCCCTCCCAGGTTTACACCATTCTCCTGCCTCAGCCTCCGTAGTAGCTGGGACTACAGGCGCCAGCCACCTCGCCTGGCTAGTTTTTTGTATTTTTAGTAGAGACGGGGTTTCACCATGTTAGCCAGGATGGTCTCGATCTCCTGACCTCGTGATCCACCCGTCTCGGCCTCCCAAAGTGCTGGGATTACAGGCTTGAGCCACCGCGCCCGGCCTATGTGCCACATTTTCTTAATCCAGTCTATCATTGACAGACATTTGCGTTGGTTCCAAGTCCTTGCTATTGTGAATAGTGACACAATAAACATACGTGTGCATGTTTCTTTATAGCAACATGATTTATAATCCTTTGGGTATATACCCAGGAATGGGATGGCTGGGTCAAATGGTATTTCTAGTTCTAGATCCTTGAGGAATCGCCACACTGTCTTCCACAATGCTTGAACTAATTTAT
>NW_016808700.1:3449-7618 GCF_001698545.2 Rhinopithecus bieti
TTAAAGTAGTTTTTTCCAATTCTGTGAAGAAAGTCATTGGTAGCTTGATGGGGATGGCACTGAATCTATAAATTACCTTGGGCAGTAAGGCCATTTTCACGATATTGATTCTTCCTATCCATGAGCATGGAATGTTCTTCCATTTGTTTGTGTCCTCTTTTATTCGCTGAGCAGTGGTTTGTAGTTCTCCTTGAAGAGGTCCTTCACATCCCTTGTAAGTTGGATTCCTAGGTATTTTATTCTCTTCAAAGCAACTGTGAATGGGAGTTCACTCATTATTTGGCTCTCTGATTGTCTGTTATTGGTGTATAGGAATGCTTGTGAATTTTGCAGGTTGATTTTGTATCCTGAGACTTTGCTGAAGTTGCTTATCAGCTTAAGGAAATTTTGGGTTGAGACAATGGGGTTTTCTAAATATATCATCATGTCATGTGCAAACAGAGACAATTTGGCTTCCTCTTTTGCTACTTGAATACCCTTTATTTCTTTCTCCTGCCTGATTGCCCTGGCCAGAACTTCTAATACTATGTTGAATAGGAGTGGTGAGACAGGGCATCCTTGTCTTGTGCCAGTTTTCAAAGGGAATGCTTTCAGTTTTTGCCCATTCCGTATGATATTGGCTGTGGGTTTGTCATAAATAGCTATTATTTTGAGATATGTCCCATCGATACCTAGTTTATTGAGAGTTTTTAGCATGAAGTCCTTTTGAATTTTGTCAAAGGCCATTTCTGCATCTATTGACATAATCCTGTGGTTTTTCTCTTTGTTTCTGTTTATATGATGGATCATATTTATTGATTTGCGTATGTTGAACCAGGCTCACATCCCAGGGGTGAAGCCAACTTGATTATGGTGGATAAGTTTTTTGATGTGCTGCTGGATTAGTGGTGCCAGTATTTTATTGAGGATTTTGCATTGATGTTCATCAGGGATATTGGTCTAAAATTCTCTTTTTTTTGTTGTGTCTCTGCCAGGTTTTGGTATCAGGATGATGCTGGCCTCATAATATGAGTTAGGGAGGATTCCCCCTTTTTCTATTGACTGGAGTATTTCCAGAAGGAATGGTACCATCTCCTCTTTGTACCTCTGGTAGAATTCGGCTGCAAATCCATCTGGTCCTGGACTTTTTTTGGTTGGTAGGCTATTAATTATTGCCTCAATTTCAGAGCCTGTTATTGGTCTATTCAGGAATTCAGCTTCTTCCTAGTTTAGTCTTGGGAGGGTGTATGTGTCCAGGAATTTATCCATTTCTTCTAGATTTTCTAGTTTATTTGCCTAGAAGTGTTTATAGTATTCTCTGATGGTAGTTTGCATTTCTGTGGGATTGGTGGTGATATCCCCTTTATCATTTTTTATTGTGTCTATTTGATTCTTCTCTCTTTTCTTCTTTATTAGTCTTGCTAGCAGTCTATCAAGTTTGTGGATCTCTTCAAAAAAAACCAGCTCCTGGATTCATTGATGTTTTTAAGTGTTTTTTGTGTCTCTATCTCTTTCAGTTCTGAACTTATCTTAGTTATTTCTTGCCTTCTGCTAGCTTTTGAAAGTGTTTGCTCTTGCTTCTCTAGTTCTTCTAACTGTGATGTTAGGGTGTCAATTTTAGATCTTTCCTGCTTTTTCGTGTAGGCATTTAGTGCTATAAATTTCCCTCTACACACAGCTCTAAATGTGTCCCAAAGATTCTGGTATGTTGTATCTTTGTTCTCATTGGTTTCAAAGAACATCTTTATTTTTGTCTTCATTTCATTATTTATCCAGTAGTCATTCAGGAGCAAGTTGTTCAGTTTCCATGTAGTTGAGCGGTTTTGAGTGAGTTTCATAATCCTGAGTTCTAGCTTGATTGCACTGTGGTCTTAGAGACAGTTTGTTATAATTTCTGTTCTTTTACATTTGCTGAGGAGTGCTTTACTTCCAGCTATGTGGTTAATTTTGGAGTAAGTGCGATGTGGTGCTGAGAAGAATGTATATTGTGTTGATTTGGGGTGGAGAGTTCTGTAGATGTCTATTAGGTCCACTTGGTGCAGAGCTGAGTTCAAGTCCTGGATATCCTTGTTAACTTTCTGTCTCGTTGATCTAATGTTGATAGTGAGGTGTTAAAGTCTCCCATTACCATTGTGTGGGAGTCTAAGTCTCTTTGTAAGTTTCTAAGGACTTGCTTTATGAATCTGGGTGCTCTCGTATTGGGTGCATATATATTTAGGATAGTTAACTGTTCTTGCTGAATTGACCTTTTTCCCAAGATGACCAAATAGGAACAGGTCCCATTTACAGCTCCCAGCATGAGCGACGCAGAAGATGGGTGTTTTCTGCATTGCCAAATGAGGTACCGGGTTAATCTCCTGGGGCTTGTTGGACAGTGGGTGCAGCCCACAGAGTGTGAGCCAAAGCAGGGCGGGGCATCACCTCACCCGGGAAGTGCAAGGCGTCTGGGAATTCCCTTTCCTAGCCAAGGGAAGACGTGATAGACAGTACCTGGAAAACTGGTACACTCCCACCCTTATACTGCACTTTTCCAACAGTCTTAGCAAATGACACACCAGAAGATTATATCCCACGCCTGGCTCAGAGTGTCCCACACCCACGGAGCGTCACTTACTGCTAGCACAGTAGTCTGAGATCAAACTGCAAAGTGGCAGCGAGGCTGGGGGAGGGTTGTCTGTCATTGCTGGGGCTTGAGTAGGTAAACAAAGCGGCCGAGAAGCTTGAACTTGGTGGAGCCCACCACAGCTCAAGGAGGCCTGCCTGCCTCTGTAGACTCCATCTCTAGGGGCAAGGCATAGCTGAACAAAAGACAACAGGAACTTCTGCAGACTTAAACTTCCCTGTCTGACAGCTTTGAAGACAGTAGTGGTTCTCCCAGCACAGAGTTTGACATCTGAGAACGAATAGACTGCCTCCTCAAGTGGGTCCCTGACCCCTGAGTAGCCTAGTGGGAGACATCCCCCACTAGGGGCAGAATGACACCTCATACAGCAGGGTGCCCCACTGAGATGAAGCTTCCAGAGAAAGGATCTGGCAGCAACATTTGCCTTTCTGCAATATTTGCTGTTCTGCAGCCTCCGCTGGTGATACCCAGGCAAACAGGGTCTGGAATGGACCTCCAGCAAACTCTAACAGACCTGCAGCTGAGGGGCCTGACTATTAGAAGGAAAACTAACAAACAGAAAGGACATCCACACCAAAACCCCATCTGTACGTCACCATCACCACAGACCAAAAGTAGATAAAATCACAAAGATGGGGAGAAACCAGAGCAGAAAAGCTGAAAGTTCTAAAAATCAGAGTGCCTCTTCTCCTCCAGAGGAATGCAGCTCCTCACTAGCAACAGAACAGAGCTGGACAGAGAATGACTTTGACGAGCCGACAGAAGTAGGCTTCAGACTATCAGTAATAACAAACTTCTCCAAACTAAAGGAGGATGTTTGAATCCATCGCAAAGAAGCTAAAAACCTTGAAAAAACGTTAGATGAATGGCTAACTACAATAAACAGTACAGTGAAGATCTTAAATAACCTGATGGAGTTGAAAACCATGGCACAAGAACTACGTGACACATGCACAAGCTTCAGTATCCAATACATTCAAGTGCAAGAAAGGGTATCAGTGACTGAAAATCAAATAAATTAAATGAAGTTAGAAAAGAAGTTTAGAGAATAAAGAGTAAAAAGAAATGAATAAAGCCTCCAAGAAATGTGGGACTATGGGAAAAGACCAAATCTACATCTGATTGGTGTACCTGAAAGTGACGGGGAGAATAGAGCCAAGTTGGAAAACACTCTCCAGGATGTTATCCAGGAGAAGTTCTCCAACCTAGCAAGGCACGCCAACATTCAAATTCAGGAAATACAGAGAACGCCACAAAGATACTCCTTGAGAAGAGCAACTCCAAGACACATAATTGTCAGATTCACCAAACCTGAAATGAAGGAAAAAATGTTAAGGGCAGCCAGAAAGAAAGGTTGGGTCACCCACAAAGGGAAGCCCATCAGACTAACAGCGGATCTCTCGGCAGAAACTCTATAAGCAAGAAGAGAGTGGGGTCCAATATTCCACATTCTTAAAGAAAAGAATTTTCAACCCAGAATCTCATATCGAACCAAACTAAGCTTCATGAGTGAAGAAGAAATAAAATCCTTTACAGACAAGCAAATGCTGAGAGATTTTGTCACCAC
>NW_016808700.1:10568-14461 GCF_001698545.2 Rhinopithecus bieti
GGTGAAACCCCGTCTCTACTAAAAAATACAAAAAACTAGCCGGGCGAGGTGGCAGGCGCCTGTAGTCCCAGCTACTCGGGAGGCTGAGGCAGGAGAATGGCGGAAACCCGGGAGGCGGAGTTGCAGTGAGCTGAGATGCGGCCACTGCACTCCAGCCTGGGCCATAGAGCGAGACTCTGTCTCAAAAAAAAAAAAAAAAAAGAAATCCCAAAGTTACATAAATAACTTCTTCTTTTCCCTCCTTCCTGCCTCAGAGTCCCTCTTTCTTGGGTAAACTAATTGCTACATCAGTGGTCTCGTTACTTCTCATTCTAGTGTCCGTGAGTTATTACGATCAATTTTCTGTCTGTCTTTAGCAGTATGGTGTGATGTCTGTAAAATCTATACTTCACTTCTTTCTCCTTCCATCCTTGGTGAAAACATACTGTAGAATTAAAGCAAAATTATGCTGCCCCCTGAGTCCGTTATGTCTTGATCTGCTCTCCAATGTTTCTTCTTCCCAATTTCAATGTGTGGAAGTCTGTAATCTTACTGCGAAGATCATGTCCAAGACCAGCAGCATCGGCGTCACCCAAGAACTTATTACATATGAAGAATCTCAGGCGGGCTGAATCAGAATGTGCAGCTTCGACGAGCCCCACGCTGATTTATTTAGTAAGAGAAGTTCTTTTCTATCTGAACTGAACATTTGCAGAATTACCTGTCCCAGATTGTTGTCCATCCTTTATTTCTATGGCTATATTTGAAACAGAATCTTTCTTGTCACTTGTAACTTGAACGGAATTTGAAACAAAATAATTAATAAAGTATGTTTCATAGACTCTGCAGTTACTAGTTCAAAACATAAATGAAAATTTAATTACCTTCAAGGCTGGTTGTTTCCTAGAAGACACTGAAAAGCAAAAGGGATACATAATCACTCGTATGTAAATATGATAAATTATCCATACATTCATGCAGCGTTAGCATCAAGCCGTATCCTCCCGCCTGCATTAGTGTAGGCTCTGATGTTTTCTACTTTGTGTCTGGGGACTGGAACATGACAGAAATACACTGAAAAAAGGGAACACAGGCTTCATGAAATATACCCTTACAATTGCAAACTTGGTATGATTTGTCATATGTCTAAAACTAAAATAAAACTGTGTTAATATCAATGTGGATATGCCAAGTGATGAGGACAAATGTGACCTAAATCAGTGGAGCAACACATACACCTGAGAATCAATGTCAAAGCAGGTGGTACACGATCCCGCATGTCTTTCATGCAGGAAATCAGAAGGATTTACATAACTATACTAAGAACATTCATTATGCTCTTTAACTTGTCCGATAACTAGGAAGGTACACAATTACAATGACACTTCATGTCTCTTCAGTGGAAGTGTCCTAAATTGATCAGCTTGGATATATGTTTGTTGAAACCTAGTAGATAATTTCATTTTTTCTCATTCCCATGTGGTGTAATAATTTGACTAAGTTTCTTGTATCTGCTAGTTTAGCCTTCTGAAAGTGTCTTCAAACATTCGTGGTAACAAAAAATAATACATTAGCCTCAATAGAAATATCATGAATTACCAATTTTGACATACTTCTACAAAGTTACACTGTTACCAGCATTAGATATTAATAAAAATTACATCCAGAAATCACTCCAATATTCATTAAAAATGACCATTTTAGGAGTTAATCCAAATTCTACATAATTTTTGTTACTAAAATAGTCTTGTTGGGAATATCACACTATTCTCTTAAGAAGTTTCACTGAGTAGTTATTTTATCCAAGAGTTAGCTCCTTGAACAATGAAGCCAACGTGTTCATATTCAAGTTTATCTCATTTTATAAGTAAAATCAACAAAACATGTATCTCCGATACCTAATAGTAACAAAGAGGAGTAAGGAGTCACTGTGGCTTATTCCAATTCTAGCACTGTTTCCTGCTTCCAGTAGTTCCTGGAGCTGCCAAAATCAAATATTCTTTTATGCAAATATTCCAAACGTATCTGAAGTGAGTTCACTCACGTTTCCTCGGCAGAAACCCCAAAATTTCATAGATAACCTCTTCTTTTCCCTACTTCCTGCCTCACAATTCCTCTTGTTTGAGCAAAATAATTGCTACATCACTGGTCTGGTTAGTTCTCATTCTACAGTATTTTTGGGGTATTAGGATTACTTTTGCCTATGTTCATAGCAATATGATCTGATGTCTATAATATCTATTACTTCATCTCTTTCTCCTTCTCCTCTTGATGGAAACATGCTGTAGAATTAAACGAAAATGATGCTGTCTCCTGAGCCTGTTATGTGTTAAACTGCTCTCCAATGGTTCTTCTTCCCAGTTTCAAAGTAGGGAAGTCTGTAATCTTAGTATTCAGATCATGGCCAAAGACCAGCAGCATAAGGGTCACCTGAGAACTTATTACAAAGGAAGAATCTCAGGCGTGCTGAAACAGAACGTGAACCTTCGACAAACCCCAAGCTGATTTATTTGGGGAAGGGAAATTGTCTTCTATCTTGATTGAACATGACCTTAGATGTGTACTGCAAAATTACCTGTCCCAGATATTTGTGCATCCTTTATTTCTGTGGCTATATTCGAAACAGAATCTTCCTTGTCACTTGTAGCCTGAATGGAATTTGAAACAAAATAATCAATACATAAAGTATAGTTCATAGACTATACAGTTACTAGTTCAAAATATAAATGAGAGTATAATTACCTTCAAGGCTGGTTGTTTCTGAGAAGACACTAAAAAGCAAAAGGGACACATAATCACTCATATGTACATAAGATAATGTTATTCATACATTCATGAGGTGTTAGCATCAAGCTGTATCCTCCTGCCTATATCAGTGTAGGATTTGATGTTTTCTACTTTAGAAATACACTGAAGAAAAGGAATATAGGCTTCACGAAATATACCCTTACAATTTCAAACATGGTATGATTAGTCATACGTCTAAAACTAAAATAAAACCATGTCTATATCAATATGGATATGCCGAGTGATGAGGAGAAATGTGATGTAAAATCAGAGCAGCAATTCATACACCTGTGAATCAATGTCGAAGCAGGTGGCACATGATCCTGCATGTCTTTCAGGCAAGAAAGCAGAAGGATTTACATCATTATACTACAAACATTCACCATGCTCTTTAACTTCCCTGATAACTGAGAACTTGCACAATTACAATGACACTTTAGTTGAATGCATATTTCACGACTTTTAAGTTGGAAGTGTCCTAAATTGATCAGCTTGGATATATGTTTCTGGAATCTGAGTAAATAATATTCATCATTTCTCACACCCATGTGGTGTAACAATTTGCCTATGTTTCTTGTATTCTCTAGTTGAGCCTTCTGAACATTTCTTCATCCACTCATGGCAACAGAGTATAATACACAAACCTCAATAAAGAGCATAATCAATTGTTAATTTTGACATACTTCTACTAAATAAAACTCCTACAAGCATTGGATAGCAGTAAGCTTTTCCATTCGGAAATCATGCCAACATTCATTGAAAATGACCATTTTAAGGGTCAGTTGATGAATTCAACATTATTTTTGTTTCTAAAATAGTCTTGCTGGGAGTATCATGCTATTCTCTAAAGAATATTCATTAAATCACGATTTTATCCAAGAGTTACCTCTTTGATCAAAGAAGCCAATGTATTCATATTCAAGCATATCTCATTTTTATAACTAAAATCAATGAAACATGTAAGTCTGATGCCTAATAGTAACAAAGAGGAGTAATTAGTCATTGTGGTTTATCCCAATTCTAGCATTCTTTGCTGCATCCTATAGTTCCAGGAGCTGCCAAAATCAAATCTCTTTTCTGCAAATATGCTACAGGCATCTGAAGTGAATTCACTCAGGTTTCCTCAG
>NW_016808701.1:0-2009 GCF_001698545.2 Rhinopithecus bieti
CATGGAACCTGCAAAGGGATATTTGGGAGAGCATTGAGGCCTATTCTGAAAAGGAAATATGCTCAGATAAAACTAGAAAGAATTTTGTGAGAAACTGCCTTGCAATGCGTGAATTCATCTCAAAGAGTTACACTGTTGCTTTCATTGAGCAGTTTGCTAACACTGTTTTCGTGGAATCTGCAATGTGTTATTTCAGATGGGATTGAAGCTTAGTGTGACAAATGAAATATCTTCAGACAAAAGCAAACAGTAGCTTTCTGAGAAACTGCTTTGTGATTTGTGAATTCATCTCACAGAGTTACACTGTTCTTTTCATTGAGCTGTTTGATAATACTGTTTTCGTGGAATCTACATTGGGATATTTGGGAGAGCATTGAAGATTTTGGTGACAAAGGAAATATCACCAGATAAAAACCAAAAAGAACTTTCTGAGGATCTGCTTTGTGAGAAGGGAATTCATATCACAGAGTTACACATTTCTTTTCATGGAACAGTCTGCCTACACTGTTTTCGTGGAATCTCTAAAGGCATATATGGGAGTGCATTGAGGCCTATGGCGAAAAAGGAAACATCCTCAGAAAAAAACTTGAAAAAAGCTATCTGATAAACTGCTTTGTCATGTGTGAATTCATCTCACAGTGTCACAGTGTTCTTTTCATTAAGCAGTTTGCTAACACTGTTTTCTTGGTATCAACAATGGGATATTTTGGAGCCCACGGAAGCTTATGGTGACAAAGGAAATATCCTCATATAAAAGTATAAAGATGCTAGATAGAAGAGTTCTGAGAAAGTGGTTTGTGATTTGTGAATTTATCTCACAGAGTTACATGATTCTTTTCATGGAGCAGTTTTGTTGCACTGTTTTTGGGGAATCTGAGAAGGGATATTTCAGATTGCATTGAAGCCTGTGATGACAAAATAGATATCCTCAGATAAAAACCAAAAGGAAGCTTTCTCAGAAAGTTCTTAGTGATATGTGAATTCATCTAACTGACTTACACCATCCTTTATATTAAGCAGATTGATAACCCTGTTTTCGTGGAATCTGCCACAGGATATTTGTGAGTGCATTGAACCTTATGGTGACAAAGGAAATATCCTCAGATAATAAACCAAAAAGAAGCTTTCTAAGAGATTGCTTGGTGATGAGTGAATTGATCTCACAGAGTTACACTGTTCTTTTCATTGAGCAGTTTGCTAACACTGTTTTCTTGGAATGTGAAATGGGATATTTTGGAGTGCATTGAAGCTTATGGTGCCAAAGTAAATATTCTCAGATGAAAACTAGAAAGAAGCTTCCTGGGAAACTGCTTTGTGATGGATCAATTTATGTCACAAAGTTACATCATTGTTTCATGAAGCAGTTTGCTAGCACTGTTTTTGTGGAATCTGCAGAGGGATATTTGGGAGCGCATAGAGGACTAAGTTGATAAAATAAATTATTCAGGTGACAACTGGAGAGAAACTTTCAGAGAAACCCCTTTGTGATAAGTGTATTCATCTCATAGAGCTAAGTGTTTCTTTTGAGGTGGCACTTTCACAACACTGTTTTCGTGATATCTCAGAAGGAATATTTGGAAGCATATTGAAGCCTATGGTGGAAAAGTAAAGAAGCTTTCTGAGAAACCACTCTGTGATGTGTTAATTTATCTCTTCACGTTACACGATACTCTTCATGGGGCAGTTTGGTAGCACTGTTTCTGGGGAATCTGAGAAGGGATATTTTGGATCGCATTGAAGCCTATGGTGACAAAGGAAGTATCCTCAGATAAAATCTGAAAAGAAGCTTCCTGAGAAACTGCTTTGTGGTGTGTGCATTCATCTCACAGAGTTACATCATTCTCTTCATTCAGCAGTTTGCTAACAATGTTTTCTTGGAATCTGCAATATGATATGTGGGAGTGCATTGAAGCCTGTGGTGAAAATGGAAATATCCTTAGATAAAACCAAAAGAAGCTTTCTGAGAAACTGCTTTGTGATGGATGAATTCATCTCACAGAGTTACACTC
>NW_016808702.1:0-419 GCF_001698545.2 Rhinopithecus bieti
TCTTTTAAAACACACCTCAACAAGCTCAGTCACCAACTTAAAAGGACTAGACAACACTTTAACCACTTTCCTTTCTCAGAATTCAGGCCTGTCTTCGGAATGCGACAGGTGACAGCCCATTTGAGCTCCAGTGTGACCAACTTGGACTGCACCCCAAAAAAACTTTCATCCCTACTGTCTTCTTTCTAGTCATACTCCTATTCACCATTCTCAACGACTCATAAATGCCCTGCTCATGTTTACACTGATAGTTTACACTGTTTCTCCAAGCCATCACAGCTGATATCTCCTAGTGCTATCCCAAACCGCCACTCTAAATTCCCTCTTAAAGTAAATATCTTTGCTAGCAAGGCTATGCTGAGCCTCCTTAAGCACTCTCTAATCAGATGTCCTAGGTCCTCCCAGTTGTTAGTCCTTTG
>NW_016808703.1:0-9319 GCF_001698545.2 Rhinopithecus bieti
AAAGAAAGAAAAAAAAAAAAAAAACAGGAGCAGAGATAAAGGGCAATGAATAGAAAACAGTAACAGATATCATAGATATTAATCTACCAATTTAAACAATCATTTTGAATGTCAAGGTCTAAATGCACCAATTAAATCACAAAGATTGCCAACTATGTGTTGTGTACATGAAACCCACTTTAAATAAAGAGACACATAGAAATTAAAAGCATGTGATGGAAAAGCATATGCCATGCTGTCACTACTTTAAAGAAAGTCTCTTCTGTTTGAAATACAATTTCAAACAGAAGAGACTTCAGAGCAAAGAAAATTATCAGGGATAAAGAGGAACATTATATAATGATAAAGGCACCAATTCTCCAAGAAGACATAGAAATCTTAATGTGTATGTGCCTAGCAGAGCAGTGATACACATGAAACGAAAACTAACTGTAGCCTGTTAGTTTAATCCACTATTACAGTTGGAGAATTCAACACCCTCTATCAGAAATGCACAAATACAGCAGGCGGAAAATCTGCAAGGACATAGCTGAAAACAATAACATAATCAATCAACTGTATATAGCTGATATCTATCAACTACTTTATTCTAAAACAGAAAAATACACATTCTTCTCAAACTCACATGGATTATTCACCAACATAGACCACATGCTGGCCAATAAAATATACCTTAACATATTTAAGAGAATATAAATCATCCAATGTCTGCTCTCAGATCACAATGGAACTAAACTAGAAGTAAATTAGCTGGAAAATTCCTCAAATACTTGGAGATTAAACAACACAATTCTAAATAACGCATAGGTCAAAGAAGAAATATCAAGAGGCATTAAAAATATTTTGAAATAAATAAAAATAAAGACAACATATCAAAAATTGTGGCATGCAGCAAAAGCAGTGCTTATTGGGAGATTTAGAACATTTAATGAGTATATTAGAAAGGGGAAAAGATCTAAAATCAGTAATATAAGCTTCTACCTTAGGAAATTTAAAAGAAATGCAAATTAAATTCAAAATATGTAGAAGAATATAATTAATAACAATTAGAACATAAATCAATAAATAGAAACTGGAATTTCAATAGAGAAAATCATGAAACCAAAAGTTAGTTCCTTGAGAATATTAACAAAATCAAAAAGCCTTTAGCAAGGCTAACTTAAAAAGAAAAGAGAGAGAGAGAGAAGACTGAAATTACTAGTATCAGAAATGAAAGTGAAACACCACTATAAATCCCATGAACAATAAAAAGATAATAAAGAAATATTATAAACAACTCTGCCCACAAATTTGATAGCCTAGATGAAACAGACCAGTTCCTTGAAAGGTACAATCTAACAAATCTCACACAAGAAGAAATAGCGTTTGAATAGGCCCATATCTATTTGAATTTGAATAACAATTGAATTTGAGTAAATAGAAATCAAATAAATAAAATCCTTCAAAAATAGAAAAAAACAGGACCAGATGGGTTCACTGGTGAGTTCTAACAAACACATGAAGAATAAATTATACCAATCCTCTAGAACCTCTTTCAGAAGATAGAAGCAGAAGAACTATTTCCTAACTTATTCTATGAGATGAGCTTTACTCTAATATCAAAGCCAGGCAAAGATACTATAAGAAAAGAAAACTATAGACTTATATCTCTTGTGAAAATAGATTCAAAAATTCTCAACATATTAGCAAATTGTGTTGAACAGTGCATAAAAAGAATTATATACCACAACCAAATGAGATTTATCTCAAGTATGCAAGACTGATTCAACAATTGAAAATCAGTTAATGTAATTCATTGCATTAGTAACATAGAGAAGAAAAATCACATGATTTTATCAACAGATGGAGAAAAAGTGTCTGACAAAATCCAATACTCATTTATGATGAAAACTCTCAGCAAACTAGAAAGAGTGGGAGACTTCCTCAACTTTATAAAGAACATCTACACAATATTCCTACAATAAACATCATACTTAAATGGTAGAAAGTAGAGGCTTTTCTGCTAAGATCAGGAACAAGACAGGGACATCTGTTTCACCACTCCTTTTCCATGGCTTACTGGAATTTCTAGTTAATACAATAAGACATGAACGGAAACAAAAACTATACAGATTGAGAAGGAAGAAATAAAATATCTTTGTTCACAGATAATATGATTGTCTATGTAAAAAATCTAAAATAATCAACAGAAAAAACTCCAAATTTCCTGAAGTTAATGAGTGATCAAAGCAATGTTGCAGGATATAAGAATAATACACAGGTCAATTGCTTTCCTATATATTAGCAATGAAGAAGTGGAATTTCAAATTTAAAGCAGAATGCCATTTATATTATCATATAATCAAAGTGAAATATTTAAGTATAAAGCTAACAAAATATGTACAAGATTTATATGAGAAAAATTACAAAACTCTGATGACAGAAATCAAATAAATGGAGGGGTATTTTATGTTCAAGGCTAGGAAAACTCAATGTTGTCAAAATATCAGTTCTTCCCTTCTTGATCTATAGATTCAATGCAATACCAATCAAAATACCAACTTATTTGTGAATATTGACATATTGATCCTAAAGTGCATAAGGCGAAAGTCCTAGAATAGCCAACACAAAATTGAAGAATAGAGTCAGATGATTCACACTACCCAAGTTCAATACTTACTATAAAGCTACAGTAATCAAGACAGTATAGTATTGATAAAAGAATAGAAAAATATATTAATGGAACATAATAGAAAGCTCAGAAAGAGAATCACATAGTTAGCCAACTAATCTTTGTCAAAGAAGCAAAGGTAACGAAATGTGGAAAAGATAGTTTTTCAACAAATAGTGCTAGAACAACTGGACATCAACATACCAAAAGAGAGAGAGAGAGAGAGACAGAGAGAGAGAATTTGGACATGACCTTGCAGCTTTCATAAAAATTAACTTGAAATGGATCATATGCCTAAGCATAAAATTCAAAATTATACTACTGCTAAAAGATAACATAGAAGAAAATCTAGATGACCTTGGGAAGAAATAATTGATAAGCTAGATTTCATTAAAATTAAAAACTTCTGTTCAGCAAAAGACACCACTGAGAATGAGAAGACAAGGTACATACTGAGTGAAAACATTTGCAAAATATGTATTTGATAAAGGACTATTATCCAAAATATACAAAACCTCTACAATAATAAAATGAACTACCTAATTTAAAAAGGGGCAAAAATCTAAGTTGAAACCAAAGAAGAAACACCGATGGCAGATAAGTGTATGAAAAGATGCCCCCCATCATATATAATTAGGAAAATGCAAATTAAAGCAACAATGAGATGCCACTGCATGCCAATTAGAATGACCAAAATCCAGAACACTGACAATGCCAAATACTGGTGAAGATGTGGAGAAAAAGAAACTCTCATTCATTGCTAAAGGGAAGACAAAATGGTAAAGCCACTTTGGAGTACAGTTTGGAAACTAAACATAGTTTTGGAAACTAAACATACTTTTACCAGAGCCTGAAGTAATCACATTCCTTGGCATTTATCCAAGGAAGTTAAAAACTTTTGTATGCAAAAAAACCTGTACATAGATATTTACAGCAGTTTTATTCATAATTACCAAAACTCAGAAGCAACAAAGATGTCCTTCAGTAGGTGAATGGAGAAACTGTACTACATCTGACAATAAAATATCATTCAATGGTAAGAGGAAGTGACCTATCAAGCCATGGAAAGACATGCACCAAAGTGCATGTTACTAAGTGAAGAAGCCAATCTGAGAAAGCCACATACCGTATGATTCCAGCTATATGACATCCTGGAAAAGGCAAAACTATGGTCAGAGTAAAAGTATCAGTAGTTGTCAGGGTTTAGGGTGGAGGGAGGGATGAATACGTGGAGCACAGAGAGTTTTTAGGGCAGTGAAACTGTTTTGTGTGATACTCTAATTTTGGATACATGCTATCATACTTTTGTCCAAACTTACAGAATGTAAAACACCAAGAGTGAACTCTAACATAAACTATACTTTGGGTGATAAAGATATGTCAATGTGGGTTTAGTAATTGTAATAAATGTACCACTTTGGTGGGGAATGCTGATAATGGGGAACGTTGATATGCATATATTGGGCCAAGGGATATATGTAAAATCTCTGTACCTTCTACTCAACTGTGCTCTCAACCTAAAACTGCTCTAAAAAAAGTTTATTAAAAAATTGTTATTGAAATCAAATTCTCATCATCAGTGGGAAAGCATATCATACATAGATAAAGAGAGAATCTGTGAACTGAAAAATTAGGGAAATTACCATAATAAATATATAAAGAGACTTCCAAAAGTTTGTGGAAAATGGAATTAAAAAATAAAATTAAAAAAATATAAACCTTAATTTTCAACATAAGCTCAATTAAGCTTAAGCCATTCTTGTAAGCAATAATACCAGCCATCTAAAGAACTGAGGGTCCTGGGAATTTAACCATGTTAATACCGTCTTTTATACATTATTAACTGAAGAAATACGGGTGCCCTTTACAGTCTTTTTAAGATTAAGAAACAAACAAAAAACAATCAGAAGGAGCCAAATCAGGAATGTAAGGTAGATGCTGAAAGATTTCCCATAGAAACTCTCATAAAATTGTCCTTCTTTGATGAGATAAATGAGCAGGAGCATGCAGCATTGTTGTAGTGGAGAAAGACTCTCTGGTGAAGCTTTTCTGGATATTTTTTCTGTTAAAGCTTTGGCGAACTTTCTCAAAACTCCCTCATAATAAACAGATAAATAACAGATATATAAACTGTTCTTTGACCCTCTAGAAAGTCAACAAGCAAAATGCTTTAAGCATCACCCAAAGCTGTTGTCATGACCTTTGCTCCTGACCCATCCACTTTGCTTTGACTTGACCACTTCCACCTTTTGGTAGCCATTGCTTTGATTGTGCTTTGTCTGTAGGATCATACCAGTAAAGTCATGTTTCATCTCCTATCACAATTTTTCAAAGAAACCCTTCAGGATCTTGATCCCAACTGTTTAAAATTTCCATTGAAGTCTCTGCTCTTGTCTGCAGCTGATCTGGTGCAATGGTTTTGATGCCCATTGAGCGGAAAGTTTGCTCACCTTTAAGTTTTCAATTAGAATTGTTTAAGCGAAACCAATTGAGATTTCTATGGTGTTGGCTATTGTTTCTGCTGTTAATCATTGGTCCTCTTCAATTAGGGCACAAATAGGGTTAATATTTTTTCCTTCCAAATTAATGTGGATTATTTGTTGCTGCAGGCTTCCTCTTCAAAATTATGCAGACCCTTCTTAAAAGAAGTTATCCATTTGCAAACTGATGATTTCTTTGGGGCACTGTCCCCATAAACTTTTTGTAAGTAATCAATAATTTCACCATTTTTCCACCCAAGTTTCACCATAAATTTGACGTTTGTACTTGCCTCAATTTTAGCAAAATTCTTATTGCTCTGTTAAGGGCTTTTTTCAAACTGATGTCCTAAAGTTCGTAATGCCTCAAACTAGATCCCATTCACACATGTTATAACAAGTTAGTACCAGTTTATTTTGGTGCAAAATTTTTTAAGATCTGTGCATAATTTTTTCATAATATGCATTTTTCCATGAGCTTTTTGAAGTCCTATCACATAAAGACAGATAAAGAGAGTAGAAGTATTAGAAATAGATGAAAGATAGGAAGGAGAGAAAGGGAAGTTCCAACATATATCCAATGAACATTCTGGAAGGATAAAATACAGAAAACAGGAGAGAGGCTATCTTTGAAGAAATGGTGATTGAGAACTTACTATAATTGAGTTTTTTTAAATCTCATGAATTATTGGAGTCAGAAAAGGCAACATCTTGACAAAATAAAAACAGTAAAATAAAAAATAAAAATAAACTCACATTCACACATTGTAGTGGAACCATGAAGTATCAAAGTCAATCTTTGGTGAAAAATCTGAGAAGCAACCAAAGAATAAATGCAGATCATAAGGAACAATAATTATCTTGAAATAATTAAATCTGCACAACAGTAACACTAAGGACAGACATAGGCACTCTAAATTCTGCATGGTAATGAAGGGAACTTTGTAATATCTTTTGTGAGATTGTCTACCAGCCTTTCAAAGGTGTACAACGTAACTCACTGTTAGTGCCATGTACAATTATTTTTCCTTATACTTCTGCATTTACTAGTTGAGAATGAGATTTTGTCTAGCAAAATAGTATAAAGTTTCAATTTTCATTTGTTTATTCAGTCATCCAACAAGTCAATGAACAATTTCTAACCTAATTCTATGAGAACCGTGTTAGAAACTCAAAATAAATCAAAAGTTCTTCTTGTTAATGCTTAATGTCAGAAGACAAATATTTATACTATTGTATGATAAATTCCAAGGCAAAGATGTGTAAGAGCCTACAGAAGTATGACATAACTCAGTCTGAAGTTAGAAATGTGATCGTTATCGTACATGAACTCTTCTGGGGAGGAGTTCAAATAACTTCATTTATATTATAACATAAAATCAGTAATATGATAAAGAAAATTACAAAACTGTTTAAAAAATCACTTGGATTTAAACTGAGCTTGCCTTTTCTTCACAATAGTGATGATTTGGTGATTGTGATCTGAGAGCATTCTGGTTGTATTACAAATTCATTACTAAAGAAAGTGTACATGCTCAGATCGAAGAGCAGAGAGGACAGGGTGGTACCTACTTTCCTTTCCAAAGGCTAAAGAGTGGTCTTTCATTTTTGCCACGTTAATTTTCTGTCCAGCCTGAACACTAATGGATGGAGGAGAAGTGAGAAGAGGAATAGCATTTCCACTGTTGAGAGGGTGAAACTCTGCACCTGCTTTGGCTTCAAATGTTGAGAATTAAGTTAATGGGTCAATATAACTCCAAACCTTATCACTGCCTCACATAAATAGAGAAAACAAGACAGAAATTAGTTTGCTAGACAATGCAGTTTATTATTATAAAATTGCTGAATTATAAAACTCTACCATTATTGGTCATCAATAAATGATGTACAAGTACATTTTAAAAGTATTTATAAACTGAAAACAGGAAAAACATAGAAAATGATAATGAGTAGGGATCTGATCCCAACCAGCTCTATTTGAAGACATGGTTGTTATTTCTTCACCACAGTGTGTGACATTTTATTCTGAGTTTTAAAACTACAGACAGAACCACTGATTAAAAACAGGATGTGGGTGAATAGTCATGCATGAGACTCCCTGGACGAGACATGAGCTAAGCTAGTGGTTCTAAAACAGCAGCCTTCCGTCAAATGCTGGCTTGCTGCCTCAGAATCACCTGAGCAGATTCTCAGGCATTGGGCCCCAGAGATTCTGTTGAATAGGCCTGGGTGGGTTTCAGAAATCTTTGTATAAACAAGTTCCCTAAAAGATTCTTACATTAATAACTAGGAACCGTGTTTTGGGAAACACTACTCTGGAAGTTTATAATTTCTCTGTTAGCTCTGGTGTTGGTGAACTGTAATTAGGAATGGAGTATAAGCAAAATGATAAAAAAAAAGTCAAAAATATTAAAAATGTCTTAAGAAGAACGCCACCTCCTAATAACCTCCTCTTAGATTTTTCAACATGACTGTATGAAATTTCTACCCTTTTCAACATCATTTTCTGCATGTAACCATGACTCCTAGTCTACTCAAGTGGAAGCCATCTAGAAGGAGTTCCCTCAGTTCACTTGCCTCCAATGATTTCTATCTCCTTTTTCTCTTCGCTATTTCTAACTGAAATGAATACATATCTTTCCCACTTCTTACATCGTTACTTACCTACAGACTTCTTTTCTCAGGCCAGCAAATATTTTTTATTTTTACCTATTCTGAGTTTAGCCAGTAAAACATGCTTTATCAGCATGAACAGAAGATCATATCTCTTTAATATGTAAATTAATTTCCTAAGCCCCTGATTGCTAGATTAAGCGTTGGAAACCAATCTTTATTGATCATGTTTCCATTTTCTGTCCTAAATCTTTTGAAAATACTGGGATCTTACTTGGTTGTGATTCCACACTTCTGAAAAGAGAAATGGAGAATAGAAAAGCCACAAGTGGGGAGGTTCCAAGATGGCCGAATAGGAACAGCTCTAGTCTATAACTCCCAGCATGAGTGATGCAGAAGATGGGTGATTTCTGCATTTCCAACTGAGGTACCGGGTTCATCTCACTGGGGCTTGTCAGACTGTGGGTACAGCCCACGGAGTGTGAACTGAAGCAGGGCAAGGCATCACCTCATCCAGGAAGTGCAGGAGGTCAGAGAAATCCCTTTCCTAGCCAAGGGAAGCCATGACAGATGGCAGCTGGAAAATTGGGTCACTCCCGCCCTAACACTATGCTTTTCCAACCGTCTTAGCAAATGGCACACCAGGAGATTATATCCCGAACCTGACTCAGAGGGTCCCATGCCCACGGAGCCTTGCTCACTGCTAGCACAGCAGTCTGAGATCAAATGGCAAGGTGGCAGTGAGGCTGTGCGAGGGGCAGCCACCATTTCTGAAGCTTGAGTAGGTAAACAAAGCGGCAGGGAAGCCCGAACTGGATGGAGCCCACCACAGTTCAAGGAGGCCTGCCTGCCTCTGTAGACTCCACCTCTGGGGGCAGGGCATAGCTGAACAAAAGGCAGCAGAAACTTCTGCAGACTTAAACGTCCCTGACAGCTTTGAAGAGAGTAGTGGTTCTCCCAGCATGGAGCTTGAGATCTGAGAACACACAGACTGCCTCTTCAAGTGGGTCCCTGACCCCCAAGAAGCCTAACTCGGAGGCAACTCCCAGTAGGGGCAGACTGACACCTCATACGGCCAGGTGCCCCTCTGAGACGAAGCTTCCAGAGGAATGATCAGGTAGCAACATTTGCTGTTCTGCAATATTTGTAGTTCTGTAGCCTCTGCTGGTGATACCCAGGCAAACAGGGTCTGGAGTGGACCTCCAGCAAACTCCAACAGACCTGCAGCTGAGGGTCCTGACTGTTAGAAGGAAAACTAACAAACAGAAAGGACATCCATACCAAAACCCCATCTGTATGTCACCATCATCAAAGACCAAAGGTAAATAAAACCACAAAGATGGGGAGAAACCAGAGCAGAAAAGCTGAAAATTCTAAAAATCAGAGCACCTCTTCTCTCCCAAAGGAACGCAGCTCCTCACCAGCAATGGAAGAAAGCTGGATGGAGAATGACTTTGACGAGTTGAGAGAAGACTTCAGAAGATCGGTAATAACAAACTTCTCCAAGCTAAAGGAGGATGTTCGAATCCATTGTAAAGAAGCTAAAAACCTTGAAAAAAGATTGGACAAATGGCTAACT
>NW_016808703.1:10511-20272 GCF_001698545.2 Rhinopithecus bieti
CTCAGGACTAAGAAACTCAATCAAAACCGCTCAACTACATGGAAACTGAACAACCTGCTCCTGAATGACTACTGGGTACATAACAAAATGAAGGCAGAAATAAAGTTATTCTTTGAAACCAATGAGAACAAAGACACAACATGCCAGAATCTCTCGGACACATTTAAAACAGTGTGTAGAGGGAAATTTATAGCACTAAATGCCCACAGGAGTGCACATTTATAGCACTAAATGCACACTAAAAGCAGGAAAGATCTAAAATTGACACCTTAACATCACAATTAAAAGATTTAGAGAAGCAAGAGCAAACATATTCAAAAGCTAGCAGAAGGCAAGAAATAACTATGATCAGAGCAGAACTGAAGGAGATAGAGACAGAAAATCCCTTCAAAAAATCAATGAATCCACAAGCTGGTCTTTTGAAAAGATCAACAAAATTAATAGACCACTAGCAAGACTAATAAAGAAGAAAAGAGAGAAGAATCAAATAGACACAATAAAAAATGATAAAGGGGATATCACCACTGATCCCATAGAAATGCAAACTACCCTCAGAGAAAACTATAAACACCTCTATGAAAATAAACTAGAAAATCTAGAAGAAATGGATAAATTCCTGGGCACATACACCCTCCCAAGACTAAACCAGGAAGAAGTTGAATCCCTGAATAGACCAATAACAGGATCTGAATTTGAGACAATAATTAATAGCCTACCAACCAAAAAAAGTCCAGGACCAGACTGATTCACAGCCAAATTCCACCAGAGGTACAAGGAGGAGCTGGTACCATTCCTTCTGAAACTATTCCCATTAACAGAAAAAATGGGAATCCTACCTGACTCATTTTATGCAGCCAGCATCATCCTGATACCAAAGCCTGGAAGAGACACAATAAAAAAAAAAAGAGAATTTTAGACCAATATCCCTGATGAACATCAATGCAAAATCCTCAATAAAATCCAGCAGCACATCAAAAGCTTATCCACCATGATCAAGTGGGCTTCATCCCTGGGATGCAAGGCTGGTTCAAAATACAGAAATCAATAAACATAATCCATCATATAAACAGAACTAAAGACAAAAAACCACATGATTATCTCAATAGATGCAGAAAAGTCCTTTGACAAAATTCAATAGCCTTTCATGCTAAAAACTCTCAATAAATTAGGTATTGATGGGACGCATCTCAAAATAATAAGAGCCGTCTATGACAAACCCACAGCCAATATCATACTGAATGGATAAAAGGTGGAAGCATTCCACTTGAAAACTGGCATAAGGCAGGGATGCCTTCTCTCACCACTCCTATTCAGCATAGTTTTGGAAGTCCTGGCCAGGGCAATCAGGCAGGAGAAAGAAATAAAGTTCATCCAAATAGGAAGAGGAGAAGTCAAACTATCTTTGTTTGCAGATGACATGATTCTGTATCTAGAAAACTCCATAGTTTAGGCCCCAAAGCTCCTTCAGCTGGTAACTCCAGCAAAGTCTCAGGATACAAAATCAATGTACAAAAATCACTAGCATTCCTATACACCAGCAACAGTCAAGCCAAAAATCAACGAGAAAGCCATTCACAATTGCCTTAAAAAGAACAAATTATCTAGGAATACAGCTAATGAGGAAGGTGAAAGATTTCTGCAATGAGAATGATGCAACACTGCTCAAAGAAATCAGAGAGAACACAAACAAATGAAAAAACATCCCATGATCATGGATAGGAAGAATCAATATCATTAAAATGGCCATACTCTCCAAAGCAATTTACATTTTCAATGTTATTCCTATCAAACTAACAATGACATCCTTCACACAAAGATAAAAGACTATTTTAAAATTTATATGGAACCAAAAAAGAGCCCAAATAGCCAAGGCAATCCTAAGCAAAAAGAAGAAAGATAGAGGCATCATGTTACCTGACTTCAAACTATACTACAGAGCTACAGTAACCAAAACAGCATGATGCCAGTACAAAGAACAGGCACATGGAACAGAACCGATAGAACAGAATAGAGAGCCCTGAAATAAGGCCACACACCTACAACCACCTGATCTTCAACAAAGCTGAAAAAAAAAACAAGCAGTGTAGAAAAGTCTCCTTATGCAGTAAATGATGCTGGGATAACTGGCTAGCCATATACAGAAACCTGAAGCTCAACCCATTTTTTTACACCATATACAAAAATCAACTCAAGATGGATTGAAGACTTAAATGTAAAACCCAAAACCATAAAAACCCTGGAAGACAACCTAGGCAATAACATCCTGGACATAGAAACGGGCAAAGATTTCATGACGAAACAACAAAATCAATCGCAACAAAAGCAAAAATTGACAAATGGGATCTAATTGAACTAATGAGCTTCTGCACAGCAAAAGAAACTATCAACAGAATAAACAGACAACCTACAGAATGGGAGAAAATATTTACAAATTATGCATCTGACCAAAGTCTAATATCCAGCATCTATAAGAAACTTAAACAAATTTACAAGAGAAAAACAAACAACCCTGTTAAAAAGTGGGCAAAGGACGTGAACTGACACTTCTCAAAAGAAGGCATGCATGCAGCCAACAAGCATATGAAAAAAAGCTCAGTATCACTGATCATTAGAGAAATGCAAATCAAAACCACAATGAGATACCATCTCACACCAGTCAGAATGGCTATTATGAAAAAGTTAAAAAATAACAGATATTGGCAAGGTTGCAGAGAAAAGGTAATACTTATACACTATTGGTACAAATGTAAGTTAGTTCAACCATTGTGGAAAGCAGTATGGCAATTTCTCAAAGAGAAAAAAGCAGAATGACCATCAAGACCCAGCATTCCCATAACTGGGTATATATAGAGAAATGTAAATCATTCTACCATAAAGACATACATGTGAATGTTCACTGCAGCACTATTCACAATAGCAAAGACATGGAATCAATCTACATGCTCATCAATGACAGATTGGATGAAGAAAATATGGTACATATACACCATGGAATACTATTCAGCCATTAAAAAAGAATAAGATCATGTCCTTTGTGGGAACATGGATGGTACTGAAAGTTATTATGCTCAGCAAACTAATATAGGAACAAAAAACAAATAATGCAGGTTCTCACTTATAAGTGGGAGCTAAATTATAACTTTTGTACACAAAGAAGGAAACAACAGACACTGTGGTTGGCTTGAGGGTGAAGGGAGGACGGAGGGAGAGGAGAAGGAAATAGAACTGGGTACTGCATTTAACACCTAGATGATGAAATAATCTGTACAACAACCCTCCATGACATGAGTTTACCTATGTAACAAACCTTCACATATACTCCTTAACCTGTAATAAAAGTTAAAAAAAAAACTGGATATTCTGTTCTTCAAGTCTTATCTTTCTTTTCTCTTGATTTCCATTTTTTCTTTGTTTTTGCTTTGTTTATAATCTTCACAAATGAATGTCTATTTTCTATTCAGTATATATGTTTGTTTTCATAAAATTCAGAATCAAGTTTTAATATCTAAAATCTTTAAAAATTTAAATTAATTATACATATTTGCATAACTCATTCAGTCATTCTATATGTCTTTTGGTTGGACAGTTTAGTCCATTTACATTCAATATTATTATTGATAAATAAGGACTCACTCCTGCCACTTTGTTATGTATTTGATAGCTGTTTTGTGGTCTTCTCTTCCTTCTTTATCTCCTTTCTGTCTTCCTTTTAGTGAAGGTGATTTTCTCTGGTGTTATGATTTAGTTTCTTGCTTTTATTTTGTGTATCTGTTGCAATTTTGATTTGAATATACCGTGAGGCTTGCAAATACTATCTTATAATCCATGATTTTGAGCTGATAAAAATTTAGCACTGTTTGCATAAACAAACAAGTAAAAAGAAAACTAATAAAAACTTTACAACTTAACTTTGTCCCTCCACGTTTTAACTTTTTTTCTTACTCTTTACATTGTATTGTACTAAGTCTTGAAAAGTTGCTGCACTTATTATTTTTGATTGCCTCATTCTTCAGTCTTTCTGCTTAAGGTAAGAGCAGTTTACCTACCACCAGTTACAGCATTATAATATTCTGTGTTTTTCTGTGCACTTACTATTTGTTTTTTTTTTACCTTCAGACAATATCTTATTGTTCATTAACGTCATTTTCTTTCTGATTGAAGTACTTCTTTTAGCGTTTCTTGTAGTATAGGTCTGGTGTTGATGAAATCCCTCAGCTTTTGTTTGTCTTGGGAAAATCTTTATTTCTCCTTCATGTTTGGAGGATATTTTAGGCAGATATACTATTCTAGGATAAATTTTTTTTTTTTTTTCCCTCAGCACTTTAAATATGTCACGTCACTCTCTTCTGGCCTGTAAGTTTTCCACTGAAAAGTTTGCTGCAAGATGTATTGGAGCTCCTTTGTATGTCATCTGTTTCTCTTCACTTGCTGATTTTAGGATCCTTTCTTTATCCTTGACCTTTGGGAGTTTGATTTTTAAAAGCCTTGAAGTAGTCTTCTTTGGATTAGGTCTGCTTGGTGTTCTATAATCTTTTTGTACTTGAATGCTGATATATTTCTCTAGGTTTTGGCAGTTCTCTGATATTATCCCTTTGTATAAACTTTCTACCATGATCTCTTTCTCTTCCTCCTCTTTAAGGCCAATAATTTTTAGATTTGCCCTTTTGAGGCTATTTCCTAGATCTTGTAGGTGTACTTCATTGTATTTTATTCTTTTTTCTTTTATCTCCCCTGATTGTGTATGTACACACAGCCTGTCCTCAAGCTAATTCTTTGTTCTCTTTGATCAATTCTTCTTTAAAAACTCTGATGCATGCCTCAATATGCCAATTGCATTTTTTCAGCTCCAGGATTTCTGCTTGATTCTTTTTAGTTATGTCAATCTCTTTTTCAAAAATTTATCTGATAGAACTCTGAATTTCTTCTCTGCATTATCTTGAATTTCTTAGACTTTCCCCAAAACAGCTATTTCAAATTCTCTGTCTGAAAGGTCACATATCTTTGTTTCTCCAGGATTAGTCCCTGGTGCCTTATTTAGTTCATTTGGTGGGATCATGTTTTCCCAGATGGTCTTGATACTGGTAAGTGTTCATCTGTGTCTAGACATTGAAAAGCTAGATATTTACTGTAGCTTTTGCTGTCTGGTCTTGTTTGTATCTGTCCTTTTTGGGAAGGCTTTTCAGATATTCAAAAGGGCTTGTGTGTTGTGATCTAAGCTATATTTACTTTAGGGGGAACCTTAAGCCCAGTGACATTGTGGTTCTTGCAGACTAATAGAGATACCACATTGATGGTCTTAGAAAAAGAGTGCATCTGCAATTCAAGTCTGTCTTTCTTACCTCTTCAGTGTCCCTTTCAGGGATATAAAGTTAAAACCAGGTACTGTGAGTGCTCATCTGACCTGCTTATTGATTCTTTTTTTTCCTTTTTTTAAAATTTTACTTTAAGTTCCAGGATATATGTGCAAAATGTGCAGGTTTGTTACATAAGTGTACGTTTGCCAGGGTGGTTTGCTGCACCTATCAACCCATCACCTAGGTATTAAGCCCCACATGTATCAGCCATTTGTGCTGACGCTCTTGCACCCCCCTACTCCCACTCAGTGTGTGTTGTTCCCCTTGCTGTGTCCATATGTTCTCACTGTTCAGCTCCCACTTATGAGTGAGAACATGCAGTGTTTGGTTTTCTGTCCCTGCAAAGGACATGATCTCATTCCTTTTTATGGCTACATAGTATTCCATGGTGTATATGTACCACAGTTTCTTTATCCAGTCTATCATTGATGGGCATTTTAGTTGGTTCCATGTCTTTGCTATTGTGAATAATGCTGCAATAAACATACATGTGCATGTATCTTTGTATGTATCTTTATAATAGAATGATTTATATTCCTTTGGGTATGTACCCAGTAGTGGGATTGCTTAGTCAAATGGTATTTCTGGTACTAGATTCGTGAGGAATCACATACTCTCTTCCACAATGGTTGAACTAATTTATAGTCCCACCAATGGAGTACAAGCGTCTGTTGCTTCTTGACTTTCTTTTTTTTTTTTTTTGAGACGGAGTTTCACTCTTGTTGCCCAGGCTAGAGTGCAATGGCACGATCTCGGCTCATTGCAACCTCTGCCTCTCAGGCTCAAGTGATTCTCCTTATTCAGCCTCCCGAGTAGCTGGCACTCACCACCATGCCCAGCTAAATTTTTGTATTTTTAATAGAGACGGAGTTTCACCATGTTGGCCAGGCTGGTCTTGAAGTCCTGACCTCAGGTGATCCGCCTGTCTTGGCTTCCCAAAATGCTGGGATTATAGGTGTGAGCCACCACACCCAGCTGCTTCTTGACTTCTTAATAATCACCCTTCTGACTACCATGAAATGGTGTCTCATCATGTTTTTTATTTGCAATTCTCTAATGATTGGTGATGCTAAGCTCTTTTTCATATGTTTGTTGGCTGCATAAATGTCTTCTTTTGAGAAGTGTCTGTTCATGTCCTTTGCCTAGTTTTTGACGGGGTTGTTTTCTTTTCTCTTGTAAATTTGTTTAAGTTCCCTGTAAATTCATTAACTTAATCCATCTTGAGTTAATTTTTGTATAAGGTGTAAGGAAGGGATCCAGCTTCAGTTTTCTGCATATGGGTAACCAGTTTTCTTAGCACCATTTATTAAATAGAGAGTCTTTTCTGCATTGCTTGTTTTTGTCAGGATTGTCAAAGATCAGATAGATGGTTGTAGATATGTAGTCTTATTTCTGAAGTCTCTATTCTGTTCAGTTGGTCTATATGTCTGTTTTGGTACCAGTATCATGCAGTTTGGTTACTGTACCCTTGTAGTATGGTTTGAAGTCAGGTAGCATGATGACTCCAGTTTTGTTCTTTTTTTAGGATTGTCTTGGTTATATGGGCTCTTTTTTAGTTCTATATGAAATTTGAAGTAGTTTTTTTCCAATTCTGTGATGAAAGTCAAAGGTAGTTTGGTTTAAATAGCATTGAATCTGTAAATTACTTTCAGTCATATGGCCATTTTAATGATATTGATTCTTCCTATCCATGAGGATGGAATGTTTTTCCATTTGTTTGTATCTTTTCTTATTTCTTTGAGCCATGGTTTGTAATTCTCCTGGAAGAGGTCCTTCACATCTCTTGTTAGCTCTATTCCTAGGTATTTTATTCTCTTTGGAGCAATTCTGAATGGGAGTTTATTCATGATTTGGTTGTCTGCTTGTCTATTGTGGGTGTATAGGAATGCTTGTGGTTTTTGCACATTGACTTTGTATCCTGAGACTTTATTGAAGTTGCTTATCAGCTTAAGGGGTTTTTGGCCTGAGACAATGGAGTTTTCTAAATACAAAATCATGTTATCTGCAAACAGAGACAATTTGACTTCTTCCCTTCCTATTTGAATATCCTTTATTGCTTTCTCTTGCCTGATTGCCCTGGCCAGAACTTCCAATACTATGTTGAATAGAAGTGGTGAGAGAGGGCATCCTTATCTTGTGCCAGTTTTCAAAGGGAATGGTTCCAGCTTTTGCCCATTCAGTGTAATATTGGCTGTGTTTATTAAGGGCATTTGATAAACAAGTATGTGACGTACATAACAGTTATTGTTTAAAATTAGCTGAAATTTGTATTTTGCTTGTTATATGGCCACTTTTTACTGTTGCTTCATGAGCATTCAAGCAGATATATATATTCTCTCATTTTGGATGCAAAATTATATATAATTTAATTTTTAATGCTTGGTCATTAAATTGAAGTAAGTGTTTAGAAGTCTTCCATTTTGAGTTACATTTGTCAGTTTCTCACATTTAAGTAAAATTTTGCTATATATATTCTGAAGCAATTTTATTAGACGCATAATAGTATAGAAATATATCTTTATGATGACTGGAAACTTTCATCACTATGTGATGTGAAAGAGATGTGTTTATCTCTAATAATACTTGTATTCAAATCTATATTTCTAATATAAATATTATGGAGTTTCTTGTTATTTGCCTGGCATATTATTTTCTATGCTTTCAACATTTTTGGATCTTTATTCTTATGTGTGTCTCTTGTAAATAGAATATAGTTGGATTTTGAAAGGTCACCCTTACAATGTCTGTCTTTAATTTGAAGTATCAGATTGGTGCGAAAGTAATACTTAATGCTATTTTATTTTAATTATTCATTTATTAGTAGGTGTCATAATATATTGTGTTATTTATTTTGCTTTTCTATGCTTGTCACAATTATCCCTTTTAAGTTAATGAATTTTATTTTTTGTTTCTCACTCTATTGGGTTTATTTGGAGAGTATATATTCTATTTCTGGTCTTTTAATAGACACCCTAGAACTTGTACCATGTGCACTTAACGACCTAGCAAAGTCTGAAGTTAAATAAAACAGTCTCTTCTTTTGAAGAAAGTAAGAATGTTACCCATTACCTCTGATCAGTCTTCTCTTGACATACATGATGTTGTTTCCTGATATTTCAGCTCTGTTTTTCTAACCATACAAGTTAAATATAATAATTGTTATTTTATAAGGACAATATTTTTTACCCTCATCTTTATTGATTTCTTACTGTTTCTTTTTGTATCTCAGACACTGCTTCTAAGACCATTTTCTTTCTTCCTTGTATTGATACTTTAGAACAACCTTGTCCAAACTGCAGCCCACAGGCCGCATGTGGCCCAACAATGGGTTTGAATGCAGCCCGACATAAATTTGTAAACTTTCTTAAAACATTATGAGATGTTTTTGGGTTTTTGTTTTGTTTTTTAGTTCATCAGCTAGTATTAGTTATAGTTTATCTTATGTGTGGCCCAAAACAATTCTTCTTTCTGTGTGGCCCAGGGAACCCAAAAGATTGGGCACCTCTGCTTCAGAAGATCCTTTGTGAAAATCTAGTGGTGAACCCTTTTTTTATTTTTATTTTTTTGAGGCAGGATTTCACTCTGTCATCTGGGCTGGAGTACAGTGATGTGATCATGGCTCACTGCGGCCTCGAATCCCAGGCTCAAGCAATTCTTCCTCCTCAGCCTCTCAAGTAGCTGGGACTGCAGGCGTGTCCACCATGTCCGGCTAACTTTTGTGTTTTTTGTAAAGATGGGATTTCACCATGTTTCTCAGGCTAGTCTTGAATTCCTGAGCTCAAGCATTCCACTCTCCCCTGCCTCCCAAAGTGATGAGATTAAAAGTGTGTGCCACAGCGTGTGGCCTAATATACAAAAAATATTCCTTTTATATTTTCTTAAATAAGGATTTTCTAGGTTTATAACTATAGACGTGTGGCTTTTTCTTACAACATATTGAATATTTTATTTCACTATTTCTTTCTTCAGTTTTTGCTTTTTAGAAGTCTGATTTAGTTTATAATTCTTTCAAAGTGGATTTTGTTTTCTGTTTTAAAATTTCCTTTTTTATATTGACAAATAATAATTGATCATATAATGGGGTACCTAGTGATATTTTGATATATATTTTGTATAGTGATCAGATAAGGGTGATTAGCATATCCATCATCTCAAACCTTGATGGTTTATTTGTGTTGGTGATGTTCAATATCCTCTTTCTAGACATTTATGTTTTGTTTTTCTAAGACCACCAGAGCGGGTACAAAAGAACCAGCGACTAGGCAAGGGTAGGAGCAAAACTGCAAGTTTATTTTGGTCACCTAGCTTCAAGGGAAGAAGGTGGGTAGGGAGAGGTCTGTTGGCCCCCCGACAAAAGGGGCCCCCAGAGTCACCCGTACAGCTCTCGGACGGAGTTCCCGCAGTCCT
>NW_016808703.1:28480-65925 GCF_001698545.2 Rhinopithecus bieti
ATCCCATTACTGGGTATATACCCAAAGGATTATAAATCATGCTGCTATAAAGACACATGCACGCGTATGTTTATTGCAGCACTATTCATAACAGCAAAGACTTGGAATCAACCCAAATGTCCATCAGTGACAGACTGGATTAAGAAAATGTGGCACATATACACCATGGAATACTATGCAGCCACAAAAAAGGATGAGTTTGTGTCCTTTGTAAGGACATGGATGCAGCTGGAAACCATCATTCTCAGCAAACTATCACAAGAACAGAAAACCAAATACTGCATGTTCTCACTCATAGGTGGGAATTGAACAATGAGATCACTTGGACTTGGGAAGGGGAACATCACACACTGGGGCCTATTGTGGGGAGGGGATGGGGGGAGGGATAGCGTTAGGAGATATACCTAATGTAAATGACGAGTTAATGGGTACAGCACACCAACATGGCACATGTACACATATGTAACAAACCTCCATGTTGTGCACATGTACCCTAGAATTTAAAGTATAATAATAATAATAAAATTAAAAAGAAAGAAAAATATAAGTTCACTAGTGGAGGCTCTCAGTACAGTGTCTGGTCCATAAGAAAGATTCAGCCAGTGTTAATTATGTTTAGAAACTGCCATACTTTGACTTCTGTCTTCCAAACTCTTTTAAGAGGATGAAAATTGAGAAACATTTTCACTAGTTCTAGAATTTCTGTGTATTTATAGATAATCTCACTTGAGCTCCTGTAATGCAGATCATTACTTTCAACTAATAAAATTCACCTTGTATAAATCCACATTTGGTGCTCTTCTCTAGAAACTCTGCTAACTTTTCCAGAAATGCCTTACAGGGAAGAAATTTCCTGATTTTGTGAGCTTCTTACTTGAATATATTCTCTTTCTTTCTAAGCCTATAAACAAGGCAAGTTTCCTATTGTTACCTGAGCTTCTAAGGTAACAGGAAGAAGTGTATTTGTGTAAAGAGGTGGTTAATGCCCTGCCACTGATAAAATGCTCCAGATGTAATTACAGAGGGGGATGCAGTATTTTAAAGGAAAATTGAAAGATAGATTTTTTTTTTGAGACAGCATCTCACTCTGTTGCCCAAGCTGGAGTGCAGTGGTGGTCACAGCTCCCTGCAGCCTTGAACTCCCAGTGTCAAGTAATTCTCCCACCTCAGCTTCCTGAGTAGCTGGAACTACGAGTGCATGCCACCAAACCTGGCTAATATTTTTAAGTTTTGTAGATACAGGGTCTCACTATGTTGCCCAGGCTGGTCTCGAACTCTTGGTCTCAAGTGAGCTTCCTGCCTCAGTTTCCCAAAGTGCTAGGATATTGGTTTGAGCCACCACACCCAATTAATTCTTGTAGTTTTAAAATTTCTTGAACAGATGTTGGTTTTCTTTGAATACAAGTTGATATACCTTTGCTATCTATGTCAGTGAAGACCCTGTGAAGTAGATGTGCGGGTGTTTTAGATATTATTTACCATGAGTCGGGTACTTATAAGGTAGTATAGACATTTATAAACATCTCTAAGCTAGAGACATTTATTTCTTCTGCTAGCCCCATGAGATTGATTTTTGAATCTTTATTTTATAGTTAAGGACATTGCAGCTCAGAAAGGTGAAGCAACTGGCCCGAGATCAGTTTCCGGTGAGAGGTAGAGTATGGATACAAACACGTCTTTCTTATTAGGTACTCTGTGCTTTTTTTTTTTTTTTTTTTTTTGCAATACCATAAGGCTTTCCAGTCAAGTAGACTAAATACATGGATTAAGCTATAATGCATGGTCTTGCCTTTGATATATATATTTTTTAGATTATGCTAAAAAAAATGCTAGTTCTTTTCCCTCCATTGGTGGAAAATATTATTTCCAGAGTAGCACACTGATACTTGCTGATGACCACAAAAAGAAAACTTGTTCTTTAGTTTCATATCACAAAAAATAATGAGCACCATCTCCAGCCCCATTATCCAATTTACCTTGGTTATTTTACCATGAAACATTCTGTATAAATACTTATTTAGTGAAGCAATACCTTCAATTTTAACTGAAGTACCACTTTTATTTATTCATGTTGACAAAACATCTTCTGTAACTGGGTAAAAGAGTTTAAGGCTCTGAACCTTTAAATTTCTTCTACCCTTTGTGATGTGGCTAAATGGAGCTGAATATTTCCTAGATGCCATGAGCTGGTAAAACAGGATGTTTGAAGTTACATTGAGACATACAGAAGTAAACTTCATACAATTTTCTACAACTTAAGTCTGCTTTCATGATGTCCTTATGGAAATTTGATTGCATCATTTATAAGGCTATAAAACTAGGTTTACCAAAGTACCTGGGCCATGAAATTCAAGGTAGACATTTTCTATCGGAAGCCTTGTACAATCATATTTGTACTTCAAGGACTTAGTCTGAGACCCCATGCTATTCTTCCACAAAATACAAAGAATCCTGGGCATTATCCCTGTGATACAAACACAGATTGCAGACTTTTTCTTTTATTTGTTACTGTTCACCTTCACAAATACAAAGTCTTGAGAAACATAACGTGATTATTTCAAATTCTCTTCACAGATAGTTTAGACCTTTGCATTGCCTGGCAGCCTGGTAAACTGCTCCTAGATTAGCCAACAAAGAAGACAGAAAGAAAGAAAGGGGAAAAAAAACAGAGAGGAAAGGCCTGAAGTGCAGTGGCTCAGAGCTTCAATTCTCTGCAGTTTTGCTTTCAGTGTTCATAAAGGTTGGCTCACTCGACTCATCTTTCACTAAGAGAATTAACTTATTGAACCAAAAGATTAGGTTTGGATTTTTTTTCCACTGAGAAGCTCATTAGAGGTTCTAAATATGCCTCTCTTGAGTAGACTCAGTTTAAATTTTTCTGTTAACAAAGACACTTCATCAGTCTTGGCCACCTTTTGAACTCATTCAGTTCAAAACCTCCTCAGTTCAAAAGTACACAGAAGCTGATAATTAGAAATGCACGGTTTTTTTTTTTTAAGAAAAAAAAAAAATATAAAAAAAAACTCTTTTTTTTTTTTTTTTTTTTTTTTTTTTTTTTTTTTTTTTTTTTTTTTTTTTTTTTATCTTTCTCCCCCCCCAAAATTTTATTCAGATTAGATAACATGTTNACATCTTTAAAACAAAAACAAAAACAAAACAAAAATAAAAACATACAACACTCCAGTCCTAGAGCAAACCCTAAGTAGCAACAAACTTTACTTTTGCTGACTCTCTTGTCTTGTCTTGTCTTGTCTTGTCTTTTCTTTTCCTTTCTTTTCTTTTTTTTTTTTTTTTTTTTTTTTTTTTTTTTTTTTTTTTTTTTTGCACTTTCCAGGCATATTTCAGGTCTTTGTTTTCTATTTTTTTAATCGTCATTGCCTTCGCATTTTCTTTTTCACTTTTATTTTGTTTTCTCTGCATTTTTTACATCTCTGCTCACCAAATTTTATTAAGATTAGATAACATGTTGGCGGGGCTTAATGAAACACTGTGCAAAATCTATGGTCTTGTGTAAAATGTAAAGACAGAACTAGTCTGTTACAAGAAAGAGATGGAAAATTTTACAAACCCTAGGATCCCTGGTCTTCCTACAATGATCACAAAAGCTAGAGACAATATTTATTTTTGTTCCCACAGGTCTCACAATACAATGCTTTGTAATTCTTTCATATCTGGTCAATGCTTCCTCATTCTCCAACCTTCTACTGTGTAGATACTCCTTATTTTTAATGTTACCTTTGAACTCCTACCAGGAAATACAGTGAGCACCATAAGATAGACTGAGAAATAAAGTATATAAGTTGTTGCCTTGATTCCTTTTTTTATTTTGTAAATCACATCAGTCAGAGGAGCACATTGGTTTTACCTTTATAGTATATCCTAAATCTGACCACCATTTTTGCTACTCATCTGCCTGCATTGGTAATCTAAGCCATCAGCTGTTTTTGCCTATACTACTGAATGTTTCAAATATCTAAATGATTTCCCTTCTTTCATTCCTATTTCCACCCCCATCTAACCAGAGTAAGCTTTTAAAATATAAATTAAATCATATTACTTCTTTGCTCAAAATTCCCCAATTGCTTCTCATTGAACTTGGGTTAAATCCATTCACCTCCACAATTATTGTTAAGGGATCTGTCTCTTGCCTACCACACTGACCATATTTCTTGTATTCTTGAGGGATCTGTCTCTTGCCTAACACATTGACTGTAATTCCAACCATACTCTGACTTCTATGCTTCAGCCACATTGGCCTCTTTTCTCTAAACATGACATGCTTACCATTGTGGTTCCCTGTGGCTATAATTGTTCTTCCTGCCAGGGTTTGCTTGGCAGGCTTCCTCTCATTCAGTTCTTCACTTCTTAGAGAGCTTGTCTTAGTTACCTAATCTAAATAAGCTCTTCCTTTTTCCCATCTCTGTTGATTTTCCTTATTCTATTATCATTAATTTTCTTTATAACACTTACCTTCATCTGAAATTATGTATTAATTTATTTCCTTGTTTACTGTTTGCCATATTAAAAAAACAGAATTGTGGGTTTATTCAAGCATTGTACTCATTTGTCTTGTTGATTGCAGTATCCTGTGTCCTGAAAACAGTGCCTGGTACATTGTGCATGCACAACAAATGCTTGTTGAATGAATGAATATCCAAAGAGAGTCATGCATTGAGAAAAAAAGAAGATATGTGGCATCTCCTACTTAGATCATGAGATCTTTATAAGTTAGCCACATCAGGAAGATACGTTTCAAACAAATCTAGATTATGAACATAAAGATATTTAAATAACTCATCCTCATGTCATTTCAGTAACCAAGAATTTACTGCAGCTTTTCAGCTGCTCAGTGAAATGATTCCCAGAGGCTAAATGTGTAACACATTAAAATAAACATTTTTTAAAAACACCTTGGATGTGTGTATGACAAAAACCACACAGGGCATCTATTTTTAGAGTAATATGTCATGTGATGCTTAATTATTATCTCTGCTTATGCCAGAGAACAAGAAATGTGTCATGACAGTCTCCGGGGTGTTTCCCCTAGGATTTCTTGTCTAAGCTGTAACTCAATTTGGCTTGCACAGCTTAATATGAAATATAAAATAATTGGTGGTTCTATACTTATGAGTCATTCAGGAAAATTAAATGGTAGAAAAGTTGGGGAGAGAAAGAGGAGAACTGAGGTAGAAAAGCTGAATGGTAATAAGTCAGTCATCTAGGAGGATGCCTGAAAATTTTTTGCCCACTTGAAAATTTTAAATGTCTAATTTTCTTTTGTATGCCAAACAGATATTCTATAGTTGTTTGAAAAAGCCTATTTTGCTAGCTGAGGAAGACAAAATCAATGATATAAACTATTTCTGGATTATTGGTTAAGAGTATTATAAAGATTTTGCAAGTTATGAAGAATTATCATACTGGTAAAATTTAATTTCCACACCTTGAAAGTCCAGTGATGATTTCTCAGTTTTCAAATGGGGAAACTGAGTCTCAGACAGATAAAGAGATTTGCTTAAATTCAGCATGTAAGAGCCAAGGTGGAATGTGTAACACACTTAGGTATGCCTGTATGTTTATATCTTATTGTCATTTCTCTTTGATCTCACTTATTAATAAAAGGTCTGGATTAGAAGCATCTGTTGGAAGAAGTAATAGTATTTCAATTAGGCTGTATTAGTCTGTTCTCACGATGCTATAAAGAACTGCCCAAAACTAGGTAATTTATAGAGGAAAGAAGTTTAATTGACTCACAGTTCTGCATCACTGAGGGTGGGGGAGTTCAGGAAACTTACAATCATGGCAGAAGGGGAAGCAAACATGTCCTTCTTCACATGATGGTTGGAAGGAGAAGAATGAGAATCAAGCGAAGGGGGAAGCCACCTTATAAAAACATCAGATCTCATGAGAACTTGCTCACTATCATGAGAATAGCATGGAGGAACTGCCTCCATGATTCAATTCCCTCCCACCGGGCCCCTCCCATGAGACATGGGGATTATGGGAACTACAATTCAAGATAAGACTTGGGTGGGGATGCAGCCAAACCATATCATTCTACCACTGGTCCCTCCCAAATTTCATGTCCTCACTTTTCAAAACACAATCATGCCCTTCTAAATGTGCCCCAAAGTCTTAATTCATTCTAGTATTAACCCAAAAGTCCATGTTCAAAGTCTTGTCTGAGACAAGGCAAGTCCCTTTTGCCTATGAGCCTGTAAATTCAAAATCAAGTCAGTTGCTTCCAAGATACAATGGGGGCACAGGGATTAGGTAAATGTTTCCATTCCAAATGGGAGAAATTAGCCAAAACAAAGGGGCTACACGTTCCATGCAAGTCCAAAATCCAATAAGGCAGTCATTAAATCTTAAACTTCCACAGTGATCTCCTTTGACTCCATGTCTTTGACTCCAGGTCACGCTGATGCAAGAAGTGGACTCCCATGACCTTGTGCAGCTCCACCCCTGTGGCTTTGCAGGGTACAGCCCCCTCCTTGCTTTCATGGGTGGTGTTGAGTGTCTGTGGCTTTTCCAGTCACAGAGTGCAAGTGTTGGTGGATCTAGCATTCTAGCATCTGGAGGATGGTGGTCCTCTTCTAACAGCTCTACCAGGCAGTAACCCAGTGGGGACTCTGTGTGGGGGGCTCCAATCCCACATTTCCCTTCTGCACTGCCCTAGAAGAGGTTTTCCATGAGGGCTCTGCCCCTGCAGCAGACTTCTGCCTGGACATCCAGACATTTTCACACATCCACTGAAATCTAGGCAGAGGTTCCCAAACCTCAATTCTCGACTTCTGTTCATGCGCAGGCTCAACACCATGTGGAAGCTGCCAGGACTTGGGGCTTGCACCTTCCAAAGCCACAGCCTGAGCTATACCTTTGCCTCTTTTACCCACAGCTGGAGAGGCTGGGATGCAGGGCACCAAGTCCTGAGACTACAGAAAGAAGCAAGGCCCTGGGCCTGGCCCAGGAAACCACTTTTTCCTCCTAGGCCTCCAGGCCTGTAGTGGGAGGGGCTGTTGTGAAGGTCTCTGACATGCCACGGAGACTTTACTTTGTCTTGCTGATTAACATTTGACTCCTTCTCTATCGCATCACCAGGATGCACACTTTCCAAAGTTTTACACTCTGTCACCTCTTGAATGCTTTGCTGCTTAGAAATTTCTTCTGCCAGATACCCTAAATTATTTCTCTCAAATTCAAAGTTCCACAGATCTCCAGGGAAGGGGGAATATGCCACCAGTCTCGTTGCATAGCAAGAGCTACCATTATTCCAGTTCCCAACAAGTTCCTCATCTCCATTTGAGACTACCTCAGCCTGGACTTCATTGTTCATATCACTATCAGCATTTTGGTCAAAGCCATTCAACAAGTCTCTAGGAAGTTCCAAATTTTTCCACATTTTCCTGTCTTCTGAGCCCCCCACATCTCTAGGAAGTTTCAATCTTTCCCACATTTTTCTGTCTTCTTCTGAACCCTCCAAACTGTCCCAACCTCTGCCTGTTACTCAGTTCCAAAGTTGCTTCCACACTTCCAGGTATCTTTATAGCAGTGCCCCACTCTCTGTGGTACCAATTTACTGTGCTTGTCTGTTCTCACAATGCTATAAAGAACTGCCTGAGATTGGATAATTTCTAAAAGAAAGAGGTTTAGTTGATTCACAGTTCCACATGACGGGGGAAGCCTCAGGAAACTTACAATCATGGCAGAAGAAAAAGCAAACATGTCCTTCTTCACATGATGGTTGGGAGGAGAAAATGAGAGCTGAGCAAAGGGGGAAGCCTCTTATAAAACCATCAGATCTCATGAGAACTTGCTCACTATCACGAGAATAGTATGGGAGAATCCACCCCCAGTGATCAATTACCTCCCACCGGGCCTCTCTCATGACTTGTGGGGATTATGGGAACTACAATTCAAGATTAGATTTGGGTAAGGACACAACCAAACCATATCATAGGCTTTGTATTAAATATGATACCAGTAAACCTATTCTTTCCATAAGCCCTAATATTTTTTTAATCAATATTAAGAAACAATAATAATGGCTTAGAGCTATACATTCATGTAGTAGAACATTAGTGTTGGAAGGGACTTTTGAGATTTTATTTAACCTCTAATACACAACAGAAGCATCTTCTAGAGTATTTCTATGAGGTGGTGGTCCTGGATAGTCCATTTATAGTGTCCACCATTTATTCCCTCTTAAGAACTTCCTTCATATAGGTTGCAGTGTTTGCTGTCTTGTGACCCTAATGTTCTGGTCACAGCTGAGAGGATTATGGCTGGGTAGCTGCTACAAAGGCAACTATTTGGAGAAAGAAATTTGTAAGATGGCCTGGTGAGAGGAACTTAAGAGTGATGCACTGTATTCGATGTTGACAGGACAATTAAATAAGATTATCTAGTCTGGGTGTGGTGGTTCATGCCTGTAGTCCCAGCACTTTGGGAGGCTAAGGTGGGTGGATTGCTTGAGCTCAGTAGTTTGAGACCAGCCTGGGTAACATGGGAAAGCCCTGTTTCTACAAAAAATACAATAATTAGCAGGGTGTGGTGACATGCACTATGGTCCCAGCTACTCAAGAGGCTGAGATAGGAAGATCACTTGAACCTGGGATGTCAAGGCTGCAGTGAGCCTGCACTCCAGCCTGGGTGGCAGAGTGAGACTCTTTCTCAAGAAACAAAAAAGATTATCTAGCAGGGCATTTTAAAGTAAATCATGGAGAAAAATCAGCAGATAGCAGAGACGTCAGAAGACAAAACACCATAGAAAAAAAAAAAAACTGGTGTGGAGAAGTCATGGGGCAGGAGAAGCCTAGAATAGGAGTAGCCATGAGAAGCAAAGACATCAGTTGCTTGTGGGGGAGTTACATTATTTAGAGCAGAAAAGAGAAGTCAGATCTCAAGCGTAGTTGATGCCATTGAGTCAAGACAGCTGTTCTTTGATGACCAAAGATGCTATTGAATTATGGACATCCATACATACATTTCCATTTCTTCTTTAAATTCATCTATGAGATTTCTAATATTTCCTTTTTTACTAATAAATTTCCAGGGTAAGTAAGGTAAGTTAGGTAACTGGACAATGCCTCTTTTCTGTGGCAAGTTCTAAGAAACTATTTAATTTGATTGGATTTTCACTAATTTTCATCAGCCTATTTTCTTCTGAGACAGCTTGTTGAAACATTTTATTTATGTTAAACCTAAACTTAATTCCTTATCATTTGTTAGTCCTCGTCCAGGACTCTAGAGAAATACCAATTAAGTCTACATCTTTATTTTAATGGCGATCTGTTAACTATAGGAACATAAGCATCACATCTTAGATACCCTTAACAATCCTAAACCAGCCATGTATTTATGTCAATTAAAATATTATTTCCAATTTCTCCAGTAATATTATATAACATCATGTCTACAACTTTCAACTTAATTGTCAATGTCTGTTCCTCCTTTTATTTGTCAACATTCTATTTAAAGGCTTAATTCAGAGCCAGACATAAACCTTAACCTCCCTTGATATAGACAGTACACTTCTATTAATTTAGCCTAAGATTTCATTAACCATCAGTTTCATCATCATCTTCTGACTCATGGTAGCCCACCTCCAGGGCATTTAAAAGGCACTCTTGGCCTGAATTTTGTTCTTGAATAATGGGACTTTAAAAATATCAATGCTAGATTTAAATTTGTCTCTATTAAATTTAGCATTAGTGATTTGGCTCTATTATAGCTTTTTGCTGTCTTTCCAAATTGTGTTCTGTGGAAGATTCATGTCCACAAAGGTAGTAATTACACACACACATTTATACAACACACGCACACATACACATAGTTCCCACCATGTTATAAGTTTGATAAGTTTTAGGGTAAAGAAGGATTTAACAAGTTATATCTGTATAACCTTAGAGCCTAATCTCTAGCTGAGAGAAATAGTGTTGGCTGTTTCTCAAACATTTTATTATGGAACTATTTTGTTGAATGCCTACTAATATTTACAGGAACACAAATACCCTTTTGGCCTTAAACACGTTATTAATCTTCCTGAATCATAGCCTCCTAATCCATAACATGGGGATAATATTTGTCTCATAAGGTTACTGTGAATGTTAAAGGAGATGATGTATTTGAAGCACCTCTTTTAGTGCTTGAACCATATAAAGGGCTCAAACAATGTTTACTCTTATTACTATCTTTTAAGATTTTATTTCACTATGTGATTTTCTTGGTATATTTTATATTTTGTCATCAAAATTTACAAAAAATGCTTATGTACATCTTCATTTTTAAATAAAATTACCAGACCTCTTCTCTTCTGAATTATTTATTTATTCTTCATATTATGTACTTTTATGTAGAATTATCTTAGTCTCTTATTCAAATACCAAACTAAAATTTCAGTTTACCAGCTAGTTTTGATTAAGTTCAATTCAACAGCTGTTTCTTGAGAATTCTTGTCGTTCACACTGACTTTGGCTTTCTTTTGCTATGCCTCATAAATCTTTCCTCTTTTCCATCCTTTTTCTCACTTCTCTCAGTGTCATCACATTGGGTCTAGGGGTTTTTAGATTTTGTTGACTGTCTCAACCCAACCTCTAAATCAGACACACAGCTTTTGCATACTGAGCCTGTTGAGATGATGGCTGTTTATAATAAATACTCCAAATGAGAATTGAATCTCAAAATAATATTTTCTGATATTTGCAAATGTTTTCCAGGTTAAAAATCGTTTTGTCTCTTGCTATTTTGCCTGTGGCAGAAATTGAAAGAAGAATTAAAGAAATATATGAAAATGACACAAGGATTAGGACCATATTTGTAACTTCTCTGTTTCGGTGTGCCCTTTCTTCATGCAAAATAGTAATGCCTCCCCTGTGTCTCTCCACTCAGATGTCTGGGGGTAGTCCCAGAGAATATCCCAGCTGCCTCTTTCACCTGTGATGTGAAGTGACCCAGAAATGGAAAAGACAGGGAAGAATGAGAGCTGGTGGGGGAAAAGATGTGGCTAAGACAGAACATTTGTTTTAGGCATCTGTGTCAGGAATTGGAGCCCATGGGGGACAGAGCTAATACTAAAGATGCTGAACAAATAGAGAGGGTAGAGAGAAAACTATGGCTTTTGCCTTTCTTGCTCTCTGTGTTCCAGCAAAGCCCTATCTGTATAATTCAGCTGACATAGAAGCCTAGGAAATGCAGCCCCAAGTAATCCAGACCAGGGAAAGATGAATACATTTGAAGTCAAATAGGTTCAGGACTTAGCACAGAAGTCACTGGCAGGGTACATAGACCATGAGTCCTCAGGTTCCTCATCTATGAATTAGGAATAATAAAAGTACTTGCTCATGATTAAGTAATATTATATACAAAAACGTTCTGAACAGATCGTGTAACCAGTAATGGTGATACAAATAATGTAATAGAGTACCTAGAGCAGACTAAATTTTAATTTTTGTTGTTTCCGGCTATTTGTTATTTTGCAGGCTTAACTTTATTAAAATTTGTTACTTGGGAGGTGAAAATGGAATCTTTGAGGTAGAAATTGCATTTATTCTAGGAAGGATTGCCATAGTGAGCCTGGCAGATGCAAGTCATGCATGCATCTACCCATTGCTTTGGGAAGACTGAATCAGTGAAGTCATCTGAGTGCTGATGTATCACAGAAATGTTGAATCCAACTTAGTAATACAGATTGCATACATTTTAGCTTTATACCTAAAGACTTAGAGACACTCCTTTCCTAAGTCTTGATCTCTTCCACCTTTTGGCTAAAATATTTGTTTGTTCTGTGGTGATATGTGGGACTCTGCATTCAAGTCCTCAAGATTTGGAGGTGAGTCTGAGCACCATCTGAAAGATGTGTTGCTTACCATCTCTCTGTATCAATTCGAAGGTTAAAACAATCAAGTAAGCTAGATAAAGCTTGACGTAATACAGTGCGATGTAATACAACTAAATGTTTGGTACATCTCACATGATTGTTTAAGACTAAGACTGGGAAATGTGCTGTCATATATGATGATTTTCTTTTTGTCTGGCCATGGAGTAAAAAACAGACTGTAAATACAGATAGTGTGTGATTTCCTCTAAAGGAAATGGACATTCCCATTGTCAATCATCTTAAAGCAAGAAAGAAAGCAAGTCTGAAATTAGGATGTAGACTAACCTGCTTCTCTGTCTGAGACTTACAGAATTATGATCAGGACCCTATAATGGAGGGATGCCTGGATATTCCCACTCGTGGGGACAGAGTGGACTCCCTGTGACTTGGAACGTGCCAGATACTAAGCCTGGAGAGGGAAGTTTGGTGAAGATTGGTAGTTCTTTAAGAGTACTTATTTTTTTCTCAGGATACTAAGCTTCAAGCATTTTCAAGCTTTTAATAAATATAGCCCAGGGAATTAAGAACTGAGCCTCATTCCATGTTTTGAAGGCAGGACAGTGCAAACAGCATTTGTTCGAAGACTTCATTTACAAAATAGCAAAGTGAGACCAGTGGGAAAGCTTGAGTTGGGTCTGAAGGTGCTAATCAATCATACCACTCTCTGTGCCAACCTGTTCCAACTAAGAAACAGTCGCAGCAGTAAGACAGGCATGAGAAGATCTACTTCATTGTTATTATATAATGGAGAATGTGTCTAGAATCAAAGGCCAAATACGCTTCTTGCTACCTTCTCTTGAATTGAACTTATATACCTAGGCAGACGCAGAACAACTGGACAGCAGTAAATTTCCTCTAATGACAGGAACAGAGAGAGAAGAGAGAGAGGTGTAAAGGAAGAAGGAGCTGGAAAGAAGAACATATTCAATCTGCAGGAAGGGAAGGTCCTGAAGTAAGAGAGGAGAAAGGCAAGAATAGATTGGGCTACACATGCTTAGTTTCATCTCCTCAGTGTCAACAATAAAGGCATTCCTCCAGAGTGAGTCATGGTGGAGAAGAGAAGGCCATCCTCCCAAACTGCTTTCTCTTAGGAGAGGTATGGAAGTTTGTTCTCGATGGGAACTGAAGAGTGGTGGTAATAAGCTGTCCCACTAAACGATAATGATAGTGGGCTTTCTTTCTCCTTGCTATTTTGTTGGTATTTCTGAAAACTGCATCCTAAGGACTTTTAGAACTTCACAAAAGCATTCTTGGGGTGGGAGAGCCTGTTGTGTTTTCTCCTAATACTTTGTTTGTTGGAAGAACTCAGGAAAATGTGGCGCAAATGTAGAAAGAGGGTATGTTTCAGAGAGTAAACCGAAAAAGAATTTTGACTTACAGATACTATGAAGGAAGAAAACTTTGTTCAGAGACGTGAAGACAAAAATAATCTGGATATAAAATGAACATACTCTAGAGTGCCTCTACTGCAATAAGGAGATGCCAACACGCATTGCTGGTCAGAAAATTTCAGAATCACTGACTTCCGCATGGAAGCTTTTTGCAGGCAGCCAATTATTCCAAACTTTGTTTTCCTCTAGATGGAATCTTGTCTTCTTTGAGCAAGCCAAAGGGATCATAGGATATTTCTCCACGGCCTGATTATACATACATGGGGGAAGTGATATTTGCAGAGTGCTCAGGCTTATTACATTTCCAATTGCTGTTGGTAGGTGGGAGTGTTGTTAAAGAGCTCCAGGAGGTATGACTTTCTTGAACTGGATAAAAAAGCAACAGTCAAAAGTTAGTGGTAAAAAAGAAACCACAGAAGGTAAATAGAAAAGCAGAATTTAAACAGCAGCTTAGGAGTCTGAATGACAGACCATTATAATTGGAAGCCCATTTTTTTATATTGTTTCTGGAGAAAGAAAAAGGCATAGTATCCATCTTTCATTCTAATCATATATATACAAGCATACCTTGGAGATATTGTGGGTTTTGTTCAGGATCACCCTGATAAAGCAAGTATCACAATAAAGTGAGTTGCACATTTTTTTTTTTTTGTTTCCCAGAGCATATACAAGTTATATTTACACTATACTGTAGTCTATTAAGTGTGCAAGAACATTATGTCTAAAAAATGTACTACCTTGATTCAAAAATACTTTATTGTTAAAATGCTAATGATCACATGCAACTTCAACCTGAGTTGTAATGTTCTTGCTGGTGCAGGGTCTTGCCTCAATGTTGATGGCCACTGAGTAATCAGGGTGGTGGTTGCTGAAGGTTGGTGTGGCAGTGGTAGTTTCTTAAAATAAGACAACAATGAAGTTTGCCGCATCAATTGACTCTTCCACTCATAAAAAATTTATCTTTAGCATGTGATGCTGTCTGACAGCATTTCACCCACAGTAGAATTTCTTTCAAGATTGGAGTCAGGCCTCTCAAATCCTGCCACTGCTTTATCAACTAAATTTATGGAATATTCTAAATCTTCTGCTGTCATTTCAACGATGTTCACAGCATCCTCACCAGGAGTAAATTTCATCTCAAGAAACCACTTTCTTCACTTATCTAAAAGAAGTAAGTCCTCATCTGTCAAAGTGTTATCATAAGATTGTAGCAATTCACTCTCAACTTCAGGATCCACTTCTAATTCTATTTCTTTTTCTATTTCCATCACATCTGCTGTGACTTCCTTCATTGAAATCTTGAATCCATCTGATATGGTTTGGCTGTGTCCCCACTCAAATCTCATCTTGAACTGTAGCTCCCATAATTTCCACATGTTGTGGGAGGGACCCAGTGGAGATCATTGAATCATGGGGCAGTTTTCCCCATACTGTTCTCACAGTAGTGAATAAGTCTCACAAGATCTGATGGTTTTATAAGGGGTCTCCCCTTTCACTTGGTTCTCATTCTCTCTTCCCTACCACCATGTAAGAAGGGCTTTTTGCTTTCTGTCTTTCTGATTATGACTCCTCCCCAGTCACATGGAACTGTGAGTCAGTTAAACCTCTTTTTCTTTATAAATTACTCAGTCTTGGGTATGGCTTTATCAGCAGTGTGAAAACGGACTGTTACACCATCTAAGTCACCCATGAGGGTTGAAATCAATTTATTTCTAAATCCTGTTCATGTCGACATTTTGACCTTCTCCCATGAATCATGAATATTCTTAATGGCACCTGGAATAGTGACTCCTTTACAGAAGGTTTCCAATTTTCTTTGCCTAGATACATCAGAGGAATCACCATCTATGGTAGCAACAGCCTTATAAAATACATTTCTTAAATAATAAGACTGGATACTTTGGGAGGCCAAGGCTGGAGGATTGCTTGAGCCCAGGAGTTAAAAACCAGCCTGGGCAACATAGAGATGCCCTGTCTCTAGAAAAAAAAAATTTAAATTAGCTTGGTGTGGTGGCAAATGCCTGTAGTTCCAGCGACTCAGAAGGCTGAGGAGAGAGGACAGCATAAGCCTAGGAGGTCAAGGCTGCAGGAGGTTGATAATAATACTTTCGAGTCAAAATTACTTCTTGATCCATAGGCTGCAGAGTGAATATTGTAGTAGCAGACATGGAAAGAACATAAAATTCCTTGTACATTTCCATTAGAGCTCTCGGGTGACCAGGTACATTGTCAAGCAGCAGTAATATTTTCAAAGGAATCTTTTCTTCTGAGCAGCAGATCTTAACAATGAGCTTAAAATATTCAGTAAATCGCTGGGTGCGGTGACTCACATCTGTAATGCCAGCACTTTGGGAGGCCGAGGTAGGCAGATCACCTGAGGTTGGGAGCTTGAGACCAGCCTTACCAACATAGAGAAACCCCGTCTCTACTAAAAATACAAAATTAGCCAGGCATGGTGGCGCACACCTGTAATCGCAGCTACTTGGAAGGCTGAGGCACAAGAATCACTTGAACCCAGGAAACAGAGGTTGTGGTGAGCCAAGCTCATTCCATTGCACTCCAGCCTGGGCAACAAGAGTAAAACTCCATCTCAAAAAAAAAAAAAAATCAGTAAATTATGCTATAAACAAATGTGCTGTCATCCAGGCAATGTTGTTTTATTTATAGAGCACAAACAGAATAGATTTAGCAAAATTCTCAAGGGCCCTAGAATTTTTAGTATAGTAAGTGAATACTGGCTTCAAATTAAAGTTACCAACTGTATTAGCTCCAAATAAGAGAGTTGGCCAGTCTTTTGAAGCTTTGAAGCCAGACGCTAACTTCTCCTCTTTAGCTGTAAAGTCCTAGATGGCATCTTCTTCCAGTGAAAGTCTGTTTTACTTCCTTATCATTCATGTTTTGACTGGAGTAGTACTTTTAATTTTCTTCAAGGTATTTTCTTTTATATTTACTACTTGGCTAATTGTTTGGCACAAGATGCCTGTCATTTATCAATCTTGGCCTTCAACATGCCTTCCTCATTAAGCTTAAGTATTTCCTGCTTTTGATTTAAAGTGAGAGACTATTCCTTTCACTTGGACACTTAGAGACCAATGTAGGGTTAATTGGCTGAATTTTGATACTGTTGTGTCTTGGAAAATTGTGGATGCCCAAGGAACTGTTGGGGGAGGGGAGAAATGGCTGGTCAGTGGAGTAGTTAGAATACACACAACATTTATCAATTAAGTTCACCGTCTTATACAGGTACAGTTTGTATGTGGCACCCCAAAACAATTACAATAGTAACATCAAAGATCAGCGATTGTCCAAGCGTGGTGGTGCATACCCTGTGGTCCCAGTTACTCTGGAAGCTGAGGCAGGAGGATCATGTGAGCCCAGGCAGTTGAGGCTGCAGTGAGCCATGCTTGTGCCACTGCACTTCAGCCTGAGTGAGAGAGTGAGACCCTGTCTCAAATTCTCCAAAAAAAAAAAAAAAAAGAAAGAAAGCAAACAGACAGTAGAAGAAGATCACTGATCACCATAACAGATATAATAATAAAGATAAACTTTGAAATATTGCAAAAGTACCAAAGTATGACACAGAGGCAAGATACAAAGTGAGCACAGTTGTTGTTAAAGAGATGCTGATAGACTCGCTCCATGGAGTATAGTTTCCCCAAACCTTCAATTTCTAAGAAATATCTGCAAAGAGCAATAAAGTGAGGAACAATAAAACAAGGTATGCTTGCATGAAGCAACAGCAGCAGCATTTGAATATTGGAGTTGTTTTATCATCAAAAGTTGCTGGAGATGATATTTAACAGCTGTTAAGAGTTGAGTATCTGATTGGACAGATGAGGAAGAACAGTGGCTTCCTAAAGCAAGTGATAAGCTGATATTAAAGACAAGTTAATATTTCGTTTACTATTGTCAAGCTTTCTTAATATTCGCTTTTTGAATAACACCATTATGGAGCTGGCTGGTATAGTAGAAAGAAATGGATTTTCCCATCCTACAGACTTGAATTTTAACCACACTCTGCCCTTCACTAGTTCCATGACCTGGAGCAACTTATTTAACTTTCTAAGCTCAGGTTTCCTACTCCATATGATACAGTTAATAAGACCTATCTTATTGGGCTGCTGGGAGGATGATGGGAGAATTCATATATAAAGGGAAAATCAGGGCTTGGCTTTTCCCAGATTCCTTCCTGAGGGCAGATTAGATGGAAGTCTGGTTGAATGTTTGAACCATCAGCTGGCAGTCAGCCAGCCTGATATTCAAAAGTTTCAAAATCTAGGCTCCAATGGACCACCTAGCAACCCAGACAAATGTTAGAATTTTGGATTCTAGCCAATTGTGTATGTATATGTATGTGCTTGTCAGCCATCTGTGCTACTTTTTAATTAAGGACTTTAACACCAAGAGTCAGAGATAAAGGAAATGTATAGAACTAGTTGAGAGGATTACATAGATTTAGAGAAGATGCTAATCAAATGGAATTGGTGTGAGTTCTACAAACACAGCTTCAAGGGCAGAACATTTTAAATCTACTGTTAACTTGCCTACTTCTGCAGCCTTTGGGTTCCTCTTTAGATATTTTAATGGTAAATAATGTTTCTCATGAACATTGAAATATCTCACTCAAGAATTCTGGCAACATTTTGCATACTGTATTGGGCTTAGGACTTTGAACAACTTTCTTTGTGATCAGAAGGTAAAGATATTATTTTCCCCTTCCTATTAGTTATATAGAATGTAAGTTCTTCAGACATTAAAATTACAAGAACCCACAGGCAGAGAAAATGGATGTGGATAAGATCCTTGAAGAGAAAAGTCAAAAGGTCTGATCTCATGACTGTTGGTAAAGACTCTCTTTATAGGATGTGTGTTGTCATGGCATTGGAGAGCAGGGACTGAATTGGGAAGAAATTAAAGACATTACACTGTGGTAAAGGGACTTAGCATATATAAGCAATGGAGAAAAGTATATTTCCTTTATCTGGTCTTGACATCATACAGCCAGCTTACAGGATGCTGGCAGACATTATGGAAATGACAAATAGCTAAGGATTCTGTGATTCAGACTGGTCTCCACATTATCTCAGCTATAACTTCAGAGTTGAGAGGGAAATTGGGTGGAAATTGCCCTGGTAATGTTAACAGCTGGAGGTTCTTTGAGAAGAGCAGGGGAGGCACACATACATCAACCACAAACATTTTTGACACACCTAAATGTCAATTCAGCACATTTGAATATTTACTTAGAAACACTTGTGCACTCAGCCTTCTAATAGATGCTGTAGAGCATATAAAGAAGGTAGATATTACCCCTAACCTAGAGGAAATAAAAGTCAGATATCAAATGCAAACTTTCTTTTTATAGTGAATCTTTTAAAACCTCTGTATGAGAAGCTTCGAGAATCATGCTTAGGAACCTGTAAAGCACAAATTTTCAAAGACTTATTTTTTAATAATAATTAGTAAAAATATAACTTCATTGATAATAACAGGCAAATAGATTAAAAATATGTATATTACATTTAGAATGTTTCCTCAAACTTCCGTATACTAACTTTATAATTTTGCCAAACCTCAAATCACCTGTAATACATTTACTTATTATTTAAAACAAGTTATTTCTTTTATTTAAATTAATTCATTTGAAAAGAAATGGGAGGCAAGAGAATCGCTTGAACTCAGGAGGTGGAGGTTGCAGTGAGCTGAGATTATGCCACTGCACTCCAGCCCAGGCAACAGTGCCAGACTCCGTCTCAAGAAAAAAAAAAAAAGGGAACTTGAAAATAAATATTGTTTGCCATAATAAAATATAATTGTAAAAGTAAGTACAATTAAAACAAAATAATGTAATTCAATTCAAGAAAAATACTTCTGCCTGCTGAAGGAAGGCCTGTTACCTACTCTTCCTTTGCTTAAAAGGGAGAATAATAAGTGCTAGAAAGTGTGAAAACATACTGGCACCAAATAGGGATTTTCCTTTTTACATAATTACAAGGATTAAAATAAAATTGAAGTAATTTTCATACCATGTGGTTTAATATTATTGAATGCATGTTCAATAGTCATCTAAAATCATCATGTTCCATACTTTGGTATTCACTGCCTTAAGGCTTCCAAGGTCAAGTGTATGTACTTAATTTTGTTTAGACTTACAAGAATAACAACATATTCATTTATTAATCCAGTTTTACAGATGAAGAGACAAAGGCACAAAGAGGTTAAAAGGCACCCATCTGTGTTTAATCAGTGGTAGATATGGACACAAACCCAGATTTTGGAGGAACAAAAGTTGTTTCCCATTATACAATGATTATATTATTATGTTATATACTATTATGTATTATATATTGTGCAGCTATTATTTCATACAATTTTATTATTAATGAACTCAAATAAGTGAGTAATAACAATTACTGAATTTTTTTTTATCAAGCTATAGGGAGCTGATTTTTCCATATTTTAATACCCTGATGATAAGCATTTTATTAATTAGAGAAACACTCAGCCTCTGCTAATGGTGTGCTTTAAGAGGGACGTAGTTTGGTAAGTAAATTTTATTCATCTGTTTTTGTATATTGTAACAGATATATGGAGAGGAAAGAGATGTGACCCTGGGTGGCAGTATAGAGAATGTACTCCAGTGACCTCAGATTTAGAGCAATGGAAATGGGGTCTCCTAACGTTGAAAAATACAAGGCAACTATAGAGGGAGAAGCAAAGAATTGAAGATAAGATTTAGAAAGACTAAAGATATAAAATGGGTTGCAACTTTTGATAAAGCCAATGATAACCAGAAGACCCTAGTTACATTAGGGTAAGAATCAGATCATCAAATGAATAAACTCAGTGCTGTGGTTTAGAGTGTAAAGTTTGATGGTTGAAGTAGGAGAGAACTCTTTAATCTCTATTTTGCTTTGTCTTTTCTCTTAAAGAGACTGATTTCAACACTAAGCTGTGTAGAACAAACACTGATTGGGAGGAACAGAAGATGAAAATGGGATAAAATATTATAAGAGATAATCCTACTGCTAAAAATGAGTTCGAGTTTCATCCTGTGAGCAAATTTAACCCCAGAATATAATATTCTAGTGTGCAAATGAGGACAGTGATATGTGAAGGAGAAAGGGAAAATGGAAAAGAGGAAAATGTAAATGTAGATTCACATTTTAGAGGATAGAAAGATATATGCTGCTATTCAGGACTAGAGAGCTTTAAGTTAACCCTGGACAAGGTCCTAGAATGAACTATTAAAGATATGATTCATAAAAATCTAGAGGAGATTCAGTAAGAGATCACTAAGATTACTTCACAATGGAATAACATCATTTTGTTCTTTAGCAGGAAATAGTGACTGTTAAATGAGTGTATCTGATATTCCACAGGCATTTTGGGAACACTTTCACGATATTTCTGTAGAAATCATGAAGAATGGGTTTAATGCAATAATAAATACCCAGTTGGAAGTTGGTTCCTATGTATCTGAACAAGGGCTGCTTAACAAAATGACAGCATTCAAAGAGGAGGTTCTTAATGTTGCTTCCCAGGATTTTTCCATGTTTAAAATTTGTTGCAGGCTAGATCTGCTGGTGACGAAGCTTAGTTTTGTTTGTCTGAGAAAATCTTTATTTCCCCTTCTTTTATTTTATTTTATCTTTTGAGATGACATTTCACTCTTGTTGCCCAGGCTGGAGTCTGCCTCGGCCTCCTGAGTAGCTGGGATTACAGGCACCTGTCACCACACCCGGCTAGTTTTTGTGTTTTTGGTAGAGATGGGGTTTCACCATATTGGTCAGGCTCGTCTTGAACTCCCAACCTTAGGAGATCCACCTGCCTCGTCCTCCCAAAGTGCTGGGATTACAGGAATAAGCCACCATGCCCTGCCTTTTTTTTTTTTTTTTAGATGGGGTCTTGCTCTGTCACCCAGGCTGGAGTTCAATGGCATGATCTTGGCTCACTGCAACCTTCGCCTCCTGGGTTCAAGCGATTCTCCTGCCTCAGCCTCCTGAGTAGCTGGGACTACAAACATGTGCCACCATGCCTGGCTAATTTTTGTATTCTTAGTAGAAATGGGGTTTTGTCATGTTGGCCAGGCTGACCTAAACTCCTGACCTCAGGTGATCCGCCAGCCTCGGCCTCCTAAAGTGCTGAGATTACAGGTGTGAGCCACCACACCCAGCTCTCCTTCACTTTGGAAGGACTATTTGACTGGATATAGAATTCAAGCTTGTTGGGTTTTTTTGCTTTCAAGACTAAATATTTTATGTGACTCTCCTTTTGTTTATATAGTTTCTGATAAGAAGTCTATTTTAATTGCTATGTTCATTCATCTAAGGCAAAGTTTTCTCTCCCTCTAGCTTCTTTCATAACATTCCCTTTATGTTTGGTTTTCTGCAGTTTGTTTTGTTTTTGGTATTTATCTGGCTTGATATTCTCTGATATTCCTGAATTTGTGATGTGGTGTCTGTCATTAATTTTGGAAAGTTTTTAACCATTACTACTTCAGCTATTTCTTTTTCTCTGTTCTCTTTAATTTTTTCCTTCTGATATTCCAATTACATGTATGTTATACCTTTTAAAAGTGTCTATAGTTCTTAGAGAATACGTTATTTTTTAAAAATTCTTTTTTCTCTTTGCATTTCAGTTTGCTATTGATGATCTTCAGTCTCACTGATTGTTTTTTCTCAGCTGTTTTTGTTTTTTATTTTGATCATCTGGTTTGCTTCTTAGAGTTTCCATCTCACTGCTTACATTACTCATCTCTTCTTACATGTTGTCTACTTTTTCTACTAAAACCCTTGACATATTAATTATAGTTATGATATTGCAAATTCCATGTCTGATCATTTCATCATCTGTGTCATGGCTAAGCCTGATTCTCATGATTGCTTCGTTTCCTTAGACTGCTTGTGTTTGTTTTTTCTTGGCGTGCTTTGTAATTTTTTGTTCAAACCAGACAGGAAAATAGACAAATAGGCAAGTAGGCCTTTATTGTGAGGATTTATGTTAATCTAGCTAAGTGCTGGGCTATGTTTACTGTTTGCTATTGGTGTAAGTGTCAGAAGCCTCAAATTCTTCCTTAATTTTGTCTCTCACCTTGACTTTAGGCTTCCCTAAGTACTTCTCAGAATCTCTGTTTTGCAGATTTTTCAACTGTAATCAACTGTCATACAGGAGCACTATTGCTGAGGTGAGAAGGTTCTGGGAGGGAGAAGCATTCCGTAATTTTGTTAAAACTCCATCTTTTGGGGGGCCCATGTTTCTTAACTGTCAGCTGCACAAGTGTTTCTCTAGTGTCATAGCTTTTTAATTTTTCCTTTAGAGGGTACTAGAAGGCTAGAGAAGACAGGAGAGAGAGGAATACCTTTCCTTCCTTAATTCCTCCCTCCCTCCCTTCCTTCCTTCCTTCCTTCCTTCCTTCTCTCTTTCTCCCTTCCTTCCTTCCTTCCTTCCTTCCTTCCTTCCTTCTGGAATAAGGCCCTGGAAAAGTCCTTCCCCTGCAAAGTAGGCCTTTGTTATGGAGAATTCTCCAAGGGGATTTCATCCTCTTTTCCTGTCAAATCTAGGGGAGGATCTTTCTCACATCCTTACTATGAGAATTTGGTCATGTTCTTGGAGGTGAAGCTCACAAATGTGTGAGGGTACCCTTAGAACTGTGGCCCCCCTGAACTTTTTTTCTCACATGAGTCCACACACAGCCTCCAGCAATTTGTCAATATTACCATGTAAGTGCTCCTAACAATTTAAGGCTCCAGCACCTTCTTTTCCAGGTAAGGAGATCCCAATAGCTTCTTTCCCATGTAAGCAGATCCCAGCTGTGTGTCTCTAGATACACCTGACTCTCCAAATTTGGGGGTAGTGTTTTGCCCTGAAACTTCAGTTATTTGATGGGTCCAAGAAAAGTGATTGTTTTTGTTTATCTAGCTTGTTGTTCTTGTTGTTGTAGGAATGGAAGTGGTGACTTTTCATGTCGTTACAGTTATGTGCATCCATGTGAAGAGACCACCACACAGGCTTTGTGTGAGCAATAAAGCTTTTTAATCACCTGTGTGCAGGTGGGCAGAATCCAAAAAAGGAGTCAGCAAAGGGAGATAGGAGTCGGTCAGTTTTATGGGATTTGAGGAGGGAGTGGAAAATTAGAATTAAAGGGGGTTGTTCTCTTGCGGGCAGGGGTGGGGGTCACAAGGTGCTCTGTGGGGAACTCCTGAGACTCATTGTCCAGGAGAAGGAATGTCACAAGGTCAACTGATCAGTTAGGGTAGGGCAGGAACAAATCACAATGGTGGAATGTCATCAGTTAAGGTAGGAACTGCCTATTTTCACTTCTTTTGTGGTTCTTCATTTGCTTCAGGCCATCTGGATGTATACACGCAAGTTACAGGGGATATGATGGCTTAGCTTGGGCTCAGAGGCCTGACATTCCTGCCTTCTTATATTAATAAGAAAAACAAAACAAGATAGTGGTGAAGTGTTGGGGTGGCAAAAATTTGGGGGGATGGTATGGAGAGATAATGGGTGATGTTTCTCAGGGCTGCTTCAAGTGGGATTAGGGGCAGCATGGGAATGTAGAGGGGAGATATTAAACTGGAGAAAGATTTTGGGGTAAAGGGTGATATTTTGGGGTTTTAGAAGGAGGATTTGTCGTATAGAATGATTGGTGACGGCCTGGATTCAGTTTTGTATGAGCTGAGAAACTAAACAGAAGACACAAGATCTGAATAAGAGAAGGAGAAAAATAGGTATCAAAGGACTAAGAATTGGGAGAACCCAGGACATCCAATTAGAGAGTGCCCAAAGGGGTTTAGTATAAGTGTTTGCTTGGTTGGCGAGTTTTAGGGCTCTATCCTTGAGTTTTTTTTATGTTGTCATATACCAGGCCAGACTGATTTAGGTAAAACAACACTCTTCATTTAAAATACACAGAGTCCTCCTTTTTCAGCAATGAGTAAATCAAGGCCTCGGTGGTTCTGGAGGACAACTGCAGCTGAAGAGTCAACCAGGGCTTGGAGGACAGATAAAGTTTGTGATATATCTGTAATGCTAGCAGAGAAGTCATTATAGAGGCTGCGGAATCTTGTGACAGAGGTTGATATGGCTGGTATTCCAGTTCCAAGTGCAACAGTGGAGGAAGAAAGTCCTAGACCCACCAGTAAAGGGATTACTGGGATGACTTTTTTGTTATGTTGGTGTCATGAAGGGGACAGGCAGTTGTTCATTCCCATCTGCAAACTGGATTTTGGGGGTAAGGAAGACTAGAGTACATGTGCCCATCCAGTTGGCAGGTAGGCACATGTAGGTGGAAGAATCACATAAAAGAAGAGACTTTGTGTCAGGCAGAACTGGAAATGTAAAGTGAAAACATGAGAGGGTGTACTGAAAGAGGAGTCCTGCACCCAAAGTGCTAGAGCTCCAGCAAGGGCAGCAGCCATTACAGGTTGTAATGGGGATTGATGGTGCAGCTCATAGAGGGAGAGTTTTGGTTTTCATGGTATATGAGAAAGCACATAGTGTCTATGAGTAACCTTTCACTGCTATTCATGGGGCAGGGTATAAGAAAGCAAGAGGAGGGGCTAGGAAGAGATTCAGACAAGCAGGGGGAGGGTAGCCAAGGATGGAGTGAGATGCAGGATAAGTGTCTTCCTAAGCAATAGTGACTGACAATGTTTTTTAGTTTGTCAATAATAATAGAGGGCTTATCAGTAATGCAAAGTTGGAATACTCCCATCTGTTTGGTAATGTATGTGGCTGGGTTCTGGAGATAGAGTGAAGGAACATTTGGACGGTGGAAGGTTGCCTAAAGGGATTCCAGTAGGCTGATGTTGGGAGATGCATAAAGGAGTAGCAACAGGAATAGTTGTTTGTGTCGTGAGGGGTCCAAATATTGGGGGAGGGGGTGGAATTGACATAAGGAGAAAGTCGCCTTTCTTTCCTTTTGGAATAAGACTCTGTGACCTGCACATATACATCCAGATGACCTGAAGCAACTGAAGAACCACAAAAGAAGTGAAAATGTTCAGTTTTGCCTCAACTGACATTCCACCATTGTGATTTGTTCCTGCCCCACCCAAACTGATCAATTGACCTTGTGACATTCCTTCTCCTGGACAAAGAATCTCAGGAGCTCCTTGCCGAGCACCTTGTGACCCCCACCTCTGCCCGCAACAGAACAACCCCCTTTAACTCTAATTTTCCACTATCTACCCACATCCTATAAAACTGCCCCACCCCTATCTCCCTTTGCTGACTCCTTGTTTTGGATTCAGCCTGCCTGCACCCAGGTGATTAAAAAGCTTTATTGCTCACACAAAGCCTGTTTGGTAGTCTCTTCACATGGACATGCATAACATTTGGTGCTGAAGACCTGGGACAGGGGACTCCTTCAGGAGACTGGTCCCCTGTCCTTGCCCTCACCCCGTGAGGAGATCCACCTATGACCTCAGGTCCTCAGACCAGCCCAAGGAACATCTCACCAATTTTAAATCAGGTAAGCGGCCTCTTTTTATTCTCTTCTCTAACCTCTCCTGCTAGCCCTCCACTCTTCAAACTCTCCCTTCCTTAATTTTGGTTCCTTTCCCTTTATGGTAGAGACAGAGGAGACACGTTTTATCCATGAACTCAAAAATCTGGCGCTGGTCACGGACTCGGGAAGATAGTCTTCCCTTGGCATTTAATTACTGCGGGGACACCTGCCTTGATCCCTCATGTTGGTGGCAAGTACCACCTTCCCTGGGTGGCAAGTACCACCTCCCCATCCCCCACCCCCTGCACCACCTCCCCACCCCGCACCATGTCTCTACCTCTCTTTTCTCTAAACTTACCTTTTAACTATGGGCAAACTTCCACCCTCCATTCCTCTTTTTTCTCCGTTAGCCTGTGTTCTCAAGAATTTAAAACCTCTTCAACTCACACATGACCTAAAACCTAAATGCTTTATTTTCTTCTGCAATACTGCTTGGCCCCAATACAAACTTGACAGTGGTTCTAAATGACCAGAAAATGGCATTTTTGATTTCTCCATCCTATAAGATCCAAATCATTTTTGTCAAAAAATGGGCAAATAGTCTGAGGTGCTTGACGTCCAAGCATTCTTTTACACATTGGTCCCTCCCTAGTCTCTGCTCCCAATGTGACTTGTCCCAAATCTTTCTTCCTTCTCTCCTATCTGTTCCTTCAGTCTCCACCCCAAGCTCTGAGTCCTTTGAATTCTCCTGTTCTATGAACCCATCTGACCTCTCCCCTCCTCCCCAGCTGCTCCTCACCAGGCCAAGCCAGGTCCCAATTCTTCCTCAGCCTCTGGTCCCCCACACTATAATCCTTCTATCACCTCCCTTCCTCACACCCATTCTGGCTTACAGCTTTGTTCCGTGACTAGCTCTCTCCCACCTGCCCAACAATTTCCTCTTAGAGAGGTGACTGGAGCTGAAGGCATAGTCAAGGTTAATGCTCCTTTTTGTTTATCCAACTTCTCCCAAATCAGTTAGCATTTAGGCTGTTTTACATCAAGTATAAACACTTAGCCCAGTTCATGGCGTGTTTGGCAAGAACCCTTAGGTGCTTTACCACCCTAGACACAGAGGGGCCGGAAGGCCATCTGATTCTCAATATGCATTTTATTACGCAATCCACTCCCGATTTTAGAAAAAGCTCCAAAAATTAGATTCTGGCCCTCAAGCCCTACAACAGGACTTAATTAATCTCGCCTTCAAGGTGTACAATAATAGAGAAAAGGCAGCCAAGTGGCAATGTATTTCTGAGTTGGAATTACTTGCCTCCACTGTGAGGGAGAGAAACCCTAGCCACATCTGCATCACACAAGAACTTCCAAACACCTAAACCGCAGTGGCCAGGCATTCCTCCAGGACCTCCTTCCCCAGGATCTTGCTTCAAGTGCTGGAAATCTGGCCACTGAGCCAAGGAATGCCCAGCCTGGGATTCCTCCTAAGCTGTGTCCCATCTGTGTGGGAACCCACTGGAAATTGGACTGTCTAACTCACCCAGCAGCCACTCCCAGAGCCCCTGGAACTCTGGCCCAAGGCTGTCTGACTGACTCCTTCCCAGATCTTCTCAGGTCAGTGGCTGAAGACTGATGCTGCCTGATCACCTTAGAAGCCTCCTGAACAATCACAGATGCTTTGGGTAACTCTTACAGTGGATGGTAAGTCCACCTCCTTCTTAATCAATACAGAGGCTACCCACTCCACATTACCTTCTTTTTCAAGGGCCTGTTACCCTTGCCTCCATAACTGTTGTGGATACTGATGCCCAGGCTTCTAAGCCTCTTAAAACTCGCTGACTCTGGTGCCAACTTGGACAACATTCTTTTATGTACTCCTTTTCAGTTGTCCCCACCCACCCCGCTCCCTTATTAGGTCGAGGCATTTTAACTCAAGTATCTGCTCCCCTGACTATTCCTGGGTTTTGGCACCAAATGTCATGTCTGTCTGTGTGAAGAGAGTCTACCAACAGGCTTTGTGTTACTCTCTTCACATGGATGTGCATGACATTTACATATCAGACCTGAAACTGGAAGTCCTCAATTCTTCTATGTTTAACATTTATGAATTGTCTAGGTGAAGATGTAAAGAATTTGGTCAGCCAGTTGAAGATGAATTAAACCAATAAGAACAGTGACCATATAAGGTGGCAGGTTTGTGATACTATTAAACTGGACAATGACATGAATTTAACCAAATGTATCATATGAAGGATAACTTTAAGTTCCTGCTTTGGTTTCAAAACATACCTTTCATGGATAGGAAAGAGGAGTGGATCTTTAACGATGACATTCATGGAAACAATGTGGGGCTCTGAGTCATCATTTTTATTATCATGAGTCAACAGTGGGGATCAGCTTCCAATATAATTAAAGCATCAGTTTGCCAAAGTGCTTGTGTCAGAGGTATGTGAACCAGAGCAACTGTATCTTAAATAGGAGCTGGGTAAAATGAGGCTGAAATTTACTGGGCTGCATTCCCAGACGTTTAGATCTTTAAGGCTTTCTAAGTCACAGGATAAGATAGGAGGTCAGCACAAAATATAGGTCATAAAGACCTTGCTGATAAAACAGGTTGCAGGAAAGGGGCTGGCCAAAACCCACCAAAAGTAAAATCGCTATGAGAATGACCTCTGGTCGTCTTCACTGCTACACTCCCACCAGAGCCATGACATTTTATAAATGCCACGGCAACATCAGGAAGTTACCCTATATGGTCTAAAAAGAGGAGGCATGAATAATCCACCCCTTGTTTAGCATATCATCAAGAAATAACCATAAAAATAGACAACCTGCAGCCCTCAGGGTTGCTTTGACTATGGAGCAACATTGTTTTATTCCTTTACTTTCTTTTTTTTTTTTTTTCTTTTTTGAGACGGAAGTCTCGCTCTGTCGCCCAGGCTGGAGTGCAGTGGCCTGATCTCAGCTCACTGCAAGCTCCACCTCCTGGGTTCACGCCATTCTCCTGCCTCAGCCTCCCGAGCAGCTGGGATTACAGGCGCCCACCACACACCCGGCTAATTTTTTGTATTTTTAGTAGAGACGGGGTTTCACTGTGTTAGCCAGGATGGTCTCAATCTCCAGACCTCGTGATCCGCCCGTCTCAGCCTCCCAAAGTGCTGGGATTACAGGTGTCAGCCACTGCGCCTGGCCTATTCCTTAACTTTCTTAATAAATGTGCTTTCACTTTGCCCTGAGGACTTGCCCTGAATTCTTTCTTGCGAGAAATTCAATAATCCTCTCTTAGGGTCTGGATGGGGACCCCTGTCCTGTAACACTTATAGGTATTAAACAAGAAAAGACCCAATCTCAAATACACTGGGTTAAACCTCTTTCTTTAATGAAGAACTTCTTAGAAACTTTCATTGCTCAATTTCATCCATGCTTTTTCAAGTGAATAAAGAACCTGTATTATTTTTCAAATTTATTTGACCATAAATCTGTTTTGGAATTCTTGTTCTGGAATTTAACAATTGTGAAAACACTAGGCAAGACACTCTGAGGATCTTAGTTAGCTTATTTATAGAGTAGAAATAATGATTCCTATTTCACAGTCTTGCTGTGAATATTAAATAAGGATAAGGTTAAAAACACGCCATAATGCTGGGCAAATAAGCAGTTCTGAGTAGATGTTGGTCGGTTCTTTTTTTTTAAGTTTTTTTTTCAATTGATTTCTGGACAAAATCTTTAAAAGGATATTTAGGAATGAGTCTGACTTATTTAGTAACTGGTATGATTTGGGCATTTACCAATGAAAAAGGACATTGATTCAGGAACAACCCCTTGGTTATTGGTCATAATGATGTCAGGAGGGTCCCAAGTGATGGGCACTTGGTGAGAGAATTAGAACTATGGCTTTTTATCAACTTTAGTAAAACCATTTCCATATTTTAATTCACATTATATCTATCCCAGTATATATCTGTCCACTATCAGCTTTGTATATAGGCAAATAAGAGTATGTTCAGAGAAGAATATTAAACAGGGTGAAAACACTCACTATAAAGGTATATGAGGATCTGTTAAAGGAAGCAGAGATGTTTATTCCAGAAAGGAGAAGACTTGGGGGAAGGGGGTTGGCATGAAAGCTGTCTTCAAATATCTGTCTTCAAATATCTGATTGTCAGGTGGAAGACAGGCTAGACTCATTCTGTGTGTCTCCAAAGGGTTCAATCAAGAACAATCAACGTGTGAAAGCTTTAGAGCATGAAAGTTCAACTCTACACAAGTAAAAGTTTTCAGAACTCAGAGTAGTTCAAAGAATAGCTGCCCCCATCAAGTGCTGAATTCCCCATTACTTTAAGATGTTCAAAAAGGCAACAGTCAAATGCCTGGAATGGATGTTGTAGAGAAGATACAATTATCAGATAGTCAGTTTTACAGACTCAACTCAAAGATCCCTTAGTCCCTGAGCAACTTTGTTTCTATGACCAAAAGGTGGAGGTTCTTAGTGGTAATTCTCCCATTTCTGTAAACTATATGCATTATGTTGAGTTTATTTGCATCTTTAGCCATAAAAAAGAGAGCTAAGAACTATATAAATTAACTAGCAAGACAAGCTGCTGGTAAATTAGAACATGAGTTGAGAACTTCTTCATTTGTCAGGGCTATTAATCCAAAGAGAGACAAATAAAAGCAGTTCACTATCACAGAGGAGTACGCAACTCAAACCTGAGGTCAGTTTATTTTTTAAGGAGAGTTTTAAAATGCCGACATTTGCCTTAATTCTACACATAAACACATTTTAGTTACATATTAATACTAGTTACTTTAGTAAAGAAGGAACCAAAGGAGCATAAGAAAGACTCAGAGACATACAGAGAAAGAAGGATGAGAAAAACCTAGAAAAAGGAGGGAAGCAGGCAGAGGGAAGTTCTCTTTTATTTTCCTGACTCCCTTGACTAATCTTCATGCCTTCACTGCTGCCTCATTAAATTTTCCACCTCTATGAAGTCTGGGTCTTTCATCTATAAAAGGAAGCAGATGGGTGTGATACTTTGTTTATTCATTCAACAAACATTTATGAAGTACAAACTTGGTAAGCAGGCACTGTCCTAGCTCTCTGTGTGTGATGAAAAGACACAGGTCTTTGCTCACCCTCAGCTTCTCTAAGCCCATGTCATGTCAATGACAAGACGTCTGTGATCCCGGGCTGCCAGGTGTTGCCTTTGAATAGCTCACGATTGCCTTCAGCCTGAAATGATTTGCTTCAATCATCGCAAATGAATGGCTGGTTGTGAAAGGGCTGTGAAACCTGGAACACGCCATCTGCATGCATATTATTATTATCCGAAAGTCTGTGCAGAAGGAGCATGGGGGCTTAGACATGGGAAAGAAAACAAATCACTTTTGAATTGCCACGAATTTCTTCTTAGGAATGACTGTGAGTTCTGATTCCTGCCATTCTCTTACTCCTTTTCCTCTTTTCCCTCAGGATTTTGGATGGAAAAAGTGGCAAGTCTCTCCTTAAAATTTGTTACAAAAGTCTGCCCTAGGCATGGATTTTATTCTTAGGTATAAAATCTCATGAGAACATAGCCTGGGAGATGCTACCCATTAAATGATATTTCTTATTGTAGATGGTAAAAATGAGCTGTAACCTTTAGGCTTTCTGCTGTATGTTATTAATTTCCCTCAAAACTGGCCTTTTATAGAGGTTGTGATAATATAAAAAAAGAAGCAGAGACCATCCTGATTCAGATTAACTAAAACAACACCACACACACACACACACACACACACACACACACACACACACACACACACAATGGTAGAATGCATCAGAAAGAGAGTCAGTGACTGCCATATTAATTACCTTTTCTCCCGGGGCTACCACTAAATAGGAAAGCACTATAGAAAACTTGGCCTCTTATATGGAAGAGGTCTATGTGATTTGGTGAGACAGTGAATTCTGCTATAGTTTTAATGAAGTACAGATTTGTGTTTAGGAGCATAGGCTCTGAAGCTGGACTTCTTTGATTCAAATCCTGGCTTTGTCCATTTCTATATAGATGACTTAGGCAAGGTGCTCAAGCTTTCTGTGCCTCAATTTTCTCATTTATAAAATGATGAGAACAAGAGTACATGCCTCAAAAAGTTGTTGTAAAGATTAAAGCGTTATTGTATGAAAAGCTCTTTGACCAATGCTTGAAATATCATAAGTGCTAGATGTGTGTGTTATTATTATTAGTTATTCCTAGTTTATTGTCACAAGGCTTTAAGTTCTTAAGTAATATGAATGAAAAAAGTTTTGTCTTCCAAGAGAGTTGCTTTCATTTATCTCTGTTTGGGTTGAAAATTGCAAACTATAGCATTGCTTATTAGGATTTTTACTAGAATCACTTAAGTGCTTATTTATAATGCACATTTTGGGCTGGGCGTAGTGGCTCAAGCCTGTAATCCCAGCACTTTGGGAGGCCAAGGCGGGCAGATCACGAGGTCAGGAGATGGAGACCATCTTGGCCAATACGGTGAAACCCTATCTCTACTAAAAATACAAAAACATTAGCCGGGCATAGTGGCAGACCCCTGTAGTCCCAGCTACTCGGGAGGCTGAGGCAGGAGAATGGCGTGAACCCGGGAGGCGGAGCTTGGAGTGAGCCGAGATCGCGCCACTGCACTCCAGCCTGGGCGACAGAGCAAGACTCCGTCTCAAAAAAAAAAAAAAAAAAAAAAAAAAAGCCCATTTTGGTCTGAAAAAAAATAAAATATCTGGGAGGGTAATCTAGAAATGTGTATTTTAAATGAGGTGCCCAGAAGATCCTGAGGCAAATTGAAGACAATGGAGTAAAGCAAGCATGGCCGGTATTAGCTTAATCACAGCAACAAGTCAATTTCTGGAGGGTACATTATACACCAGCCACTGGGCTCTTGGGATATAATCTTATTACATCCTCACAAGAGGCCTCTGAGGGCAGATGCTATTATGAACTGAGTTTTTCAGATCAGAAATTGTGGCTTTCACAATATCTGGGTTAAATGATTTGCTCAAGATCTGCTGGTGAGGGGCGCATCAGGAATGGAATTGGGTTTACCTGTTCAGAATTGGTATTCCTAAACATTCTGAACATTTTACATCCTGTGTGAATCCAAGCTCCTCCTCTGTTGAGGCTTTCTGTTTTGGGGAACGTGACGCATAATATTCACCTCCCAGTTAGTCAAAGATGACACAGATCCACCTCCACATGAGTAATACATTAGCCAATGTATATCTTCCTGAGCAGGGGCTGTCCGCAAACAGCCAGGAGGGTGGGTGAAGAGCAAAGGCTGGGAGAACCATCTTCTGTTTGGTCGTGGTTTATTTCATTTTCTAACATCAACTCTGCCAGTAGGGGGCGTCTGCTAAATCCACACCCCAATTCTACACCGTAGGAAATTCGATCCTTAGACTCTGAATCCCTAATATATTTTTTTAAACAGATAGAAACAGATTTATACAGGAAGAATGGAAAAATAGGGCAAGGAATATGTTCAGATAAATGTACTGTCACACTATAATGCTGGAAACCTCTAATTATTGCCAACTCAAAGCATATTTATATAACATAAACCATGAACCAGGTGCTATGCTTGTCTACGCTGGAATGCAAGAATGAATCACACAAAGTCTGCAAAGACCTGACAACATTTTAATAAGTAGCGCTGTTACTATTATTCAGCTCTCACTAGGTGTCAGGCACTGTACCAGATGATCTACACATATTTTGTCATGCAATTTAATCCTTTTAAAAACTCCACAAGGTAGGCATTTTCCAGATGCCCTGAGGCTCTGAAAATTTTAAAAATTGCCTAAGTTCAGGTAGCTTTTCAGTGGCAGAACTGATTTAATTTGAGGTTTTTCTATTGCAATATAAGCTTTTCTGGTAACAAAGTAAGACAATTGCTTAAATAATAATGGAAGGCCAAATAATGAGTATCATTAAAACAACATAAAGATAAATTACTAAGAGGGCTCAAAGAAAAGTACAAGTAGAGCCTTTGGGTAAAAGTGTCATGAAGTACATAGTAGAGGTTGTAACGTATGAGCTGGGCTTTGAAATGTGGCCCTGGCTTTGGTAGAGACGGTGAGAAGGATCCTAGGTGATTGTGAGGAGGCAGATATTCCAGACATGAGGAAATAATAAGCCAAGACATGGAAATGGAAACCATGTTTGGAGATACAAAAGAGTTCACTGTGGCAAGAGTAGAATAAAGGGACTGGGCAATTTGGGTGATAAACCTAAATGGTAGTTAGATCCTGTTATAAGGAGTTTGTACTTAATATGACAAGCAATGGTGGAAAGGAAAAGCTGAGTTTTAAGTGTGTCTATGTGTGTGTGTGTGTGTGTGTGTGCGTGTGTGTGTGTGTGGTGGGGGGGAAATTTGGGCAAGTAGAGAATCTTTTAAAAATTACTTTTTTAATCAAACACTATGAACCAGATAATGTGCTATCAGATTTATGATAATATCTTAATTATTTTTTCTGCCCATGTTTAGAAACTTGCTGTCAGAATATATGAATCTGGTGGTAGTGGGAATGATGGATGGAGGTGGGGAGAAGGGGATTAGAGATCAAAAGTGGGAGACCAGTTAGATGACTATTACAATGGTGCGGATGAGCAATTCTGAGAGCTTCCATTTCAGTTACTGGGTAGATCCCACTGAGTGTGCTGCTCTTCCCACGTTTCTCTGAGTGGCATGACTCCTGAAGAGCATTTCTTGTCTGGCTTCAAGTTCTTGGGGGTGAGTAAGCTAATTATGGAGTATAGGTTTAAAAATCATTGTTCTCCCATCCAAAATGTCAGTAGAATCTGCACAGCTGTCCAATGTTCCTTTCTTGGATTCAACACAAAAGCTTGACAAGAGATCCTGATATATCTGCATTTATTTCACTCAGGGAGAGTGTATGAATTTTTCCTACTTACCCTGAGACAAAGTTTACTCAGCTAAATTTTCAAAGATATCCTAGGAGAAATTGTATTTGTTCATAGTCACATTACTATCACTTTCTTACAAAGCAGGCTCACAGCAGACTTGCTTTCTCTTTTTTTTCCTTAAGGAAAAATGTGTTTAATTATTTTCTTGCCTTTCTCCTCTGAAAAACAACATGTTGCCTTAACTCCTAGTGACATTCAAAATAGTTTGGGAGGAATGACGCTGACAGTGATATCACTTTCCTACAGTTCTGCTTCCCCAGGCGGACTGAAAATGCTTTCAAACGACCAAAGAGCGTGTATGCATATATAATTCAAAATTCTCTTTCTGTGGTTTTATAAATACCCACACAAATTCCATTTCTATCTATTTAACACTTATGGAGTCTCCATGAATAGAGAAACCATTCTTTCTATTTAAAATGCATCAAGAAATATCCCATTGTAAGTAAAACAGAATTATAATTGCCTAGCTAAAAGCTATAGAGAGCCCAGTCCACTGGGGACACTCCTTTATCCATTTAGGATGATATACTCTTAATATTATGACCAAGAGAGTGAGATGATTTTATTTTATGGGAATTTAGCCTTTCTTACGTGTACAATTGCTCTGCAACAGTTTAAAATACAATTCATTCTCTACCTGCATGGATTCTTGTGAGAGACAGATCTATAGGTCAACGTCTACGGAGTCACCCCACTATTTTATATTCTCATAGGGTCAGTTGCTACCAAGTCCATGCATTGGGATGTTTGTGGTGGTCACAGGCCGGTGCTCACACACGAACCTCAATCAGAGATGAGAAGGTGAAGCCGTGTTACTTGCCTGGGTGTGTATTATTAGAGGGAATAGATGCCACTCGCCATTGTTTTCAGTGACCCCCAACCACAAGCCATTCTAAAGGGTGCCAGTGACTGAAGCTTTCCCCAGGACTACAGCAAGGAACAGGAATGAAATCATATTAGATGTGAACTCCACATCAATGGGCCAGTGTTAGGAGCAGGCGCATCTCTGCAGCTACCCTGCTTCTTACTGAGTAAAAAGAGCTCTTCAGTAATCTAACCCTAGACCATCTCAGAATTCGAATTTTAGAATTTGGCTTGTAAAAAGATTCATGAATATGTAGATGAGACATGTGTATCTTATTCCTTCAGGAGACTTTCCTTCTCAAATAGCAATAAAAATAATATCATGTATCCACAGGTCTCTACCATCTGCCAGTCCTGTGCTAGGTACCTTGTGCCTATTAACTTTCATTGTTTTGCTGCAAGGTGTGTGTCATCAGCCCTTTGAAAAGAAGAAGAAATGAGTCAGGTGGGTAAAGTGACTTTCCAAAGTTACATGACTAGGAGTAATAATAATAGTAATTAACAGTAGTAGTAAGAGTAACACAATAAAAACACATATTGAAAGAACACCTACTATGCCACATTGTGCTAAATGCTTTCCCTGGACTAATTCATTTCATTTTTACAGCGGTCCTAAGAAGTATATCATATTATTATCCACCTGTAACAGATGAGGGATCTTCGTTTGTTAATGTTGTGGGCATCTGCTTCCTTTCAGTTTGTTTATTTTGTTTGTTTGCCTTACAGTCTCTCATTTTCTATGCCCGTTTTTCTGCTCAGGGGTGGACACTGTCCTAGACCTGGACAATTGGAATATTCTATCCTTTGTAGTCACAGCATCTGGCTCGGGGATTAACTCATATCCCAAACTAGCTCAGTGAGGGCCATCCCAGGGACTTGGGCTGCAATTAATGAGAAAGAAAGGCTCCTTTCTTTTGAATCACTAGTTATCTTGATAATGTAAGCTTAGGGATGCCAGAGTAATATTTGCCATGACCTAGGGAGAACCTACTTGAGAAAAATCCAATATAAAAGAAAGTAGAACAATGAGAGTGGTGAGAGAGAAAGACAGACAGAGAAGGAGAGAGAGAGAGAACCTCCCAGAAGCCAGATTAAGTCCCATTTCTGTTTAATCTGTTTTGGATTAAATCTCTTTCACTGTCAACCAATGAAACATTGTATATATATATATATATAAAAGGGACACCAAGGATGGGATGCAGATTACAGACCCAAGGATGGGGTTGGCTCATTAGAGGTGCAATGGGAAGTGGTACAAATTCACCCATCCCTACTTCTGAAAGCTGACCGTAATTACTATAAACGGTCTTCGGGAATCTTGATTCAAACCACTTCCTACTGAAGGTTAAATTTTAGAGACTTGTTGGAAAAATATCAGGATGCTGGAGGGTTTGTGATTTTCTTATACCTTTTATAAACTGTTACAAGTAAGTTTCAGTCAAACCTGGACTGTCAGAAAGCTGAGAGAAAAAACACAACCTTGCAAAGAGAGGTGTTTTCAGTGAACAGAAAGCAATCCAAGATAGCTGAGATTCAAAAATACATATCCTGTAAAAGGTTGGAAAAGCTAAATTTTCTGGCCTTTGCCAGTCCATGAAAATGAAGGCAGAGGCCAGGCAAGGTGGCTCACGCCTGTAATTCCAGCACTTTGGGAGGCCGGGACAGGCAGACCACAAGGACAGGAGTTTGAGACCAGCCTGACCAACATGGTGAAACCCTGTCTCTACTAAAAATACAAAAATTAGCTGGGTGTGGTGGTGTGCACCTGTAATTTCAGCTACTCAGCAGGCTGAGAGGCAGGAGAACTGCTTGAACCTGGGAGGCAAAGGTTGCAGTGAGCCGAGATCGTGCCACTGCACTCCAGCCTGGGCGACAGAGTGAGACTCTGTCTCAAAAAAAAAAAA
>NW_016808703.1:66032-121351 GCF_001698545.2 Rhinopithecus bieti
ACAGGAGTTTGAGACCAGCCTGACCAACATGGTGAAACCCCGTCTCTACTAAAAATACAAAAATTAGCTGGGTGTGGTGGTGTGCACCTGTAATTTCAGCTACTCAGCAGGCTGAGAGGCAGGAGAACTGCTTGAACCTGGGAGGCAAAGGTTGCAGTGAGCCGAGATCGTGCCACTGCACTCCAGCCTGGGCGACAGAGTGAGACTCTGTCTCAAAAAAAAAAAAAAAAAAAAAAAAAAAAAAGAAAATGAACGCAGAGAAGCAGGAAACTAGTAATTAGTTTCTTATTACTACTGTAACAAATTACCACAAATTTAGTGACTTAAAAGCAGTACCACCCCATTCAGTTCTGGAGGTGAGAAGTCTAAAATCGAGGTGTTGGCAGGGCTGCATGCCACACAGAGGTTTCAGAGGAGTACATTTCCTTGCCTTTTTCAGCTTCTAGAGCAAAGCTTGTCCAACTCATGGCCTGCAGGCTGCATGCAGCCCAGGACGACTTTGAATGTGACCCAACACAGATTCATAAATTTTCTTAAAACATAAAATTTTTCATGATTTTTTTTTCTCTATCTCATCAGCTAGCATTAGTGTATTTTATGTGTGCCCAGGACAATCTTTCTTCTTCCAATGTGTCCCAGGGAAGCCACAAGATTGGACACGCCTGTTCCAGAGGCTGCTCATGTTTGTTAGCACATGACCACTTCTTGAATTACTACAGCATCTTGCTTCCGTGTCACATTTTCTACTACTGTCTTTGACCTTCCTGCCTCCCTCTTGTTAGAACTCTTGTGATTATTACATTGGATCCCATCCTATAATCCAGGATAATCTCCCATCCTTAATTTAATTAATCCCATTTGCAAAGTCCCTTTTACCAGGTAAGGTAACAATTCACAGGTTCTGGGGACTAGGATGTGCACATCTTTGAGGGTGGTCATCATTTAGCCTATAAGTCAGCTAGAGCCATTAGGGACCCTCAGATCCACCCAGGTACCTCCTAATATGCACTTTCTTTGTGATCAAAAAAGACCAGTTACCTGGTACATTGTTTAAATCTTTGTTTTTGTTTTGTTTTGAGATGGAGTCTCACTGTGTCGCCCAGGCTGGAGTGCAGTGGCACAATCTCAGCTCACTGCAACCTCCACCTCCCAGGTTCAAGCGATTCTCCCCTCTCAGTCTCCTGAGTAGTTGGGACTACAGGCACATACCACCACGCCCAGCTGAATTTTGTATTTTTAATAGAGGTGGGGTTTCATCATGTTGGCCAGGTTGGTCTTGAACTCCTGACCTCAGGTGATCCACACAGCTTGGCCTCCCAAACTGTTGGGATTACAGGCATGAGCCATGGTGCCCGGCCTTGTTTAAATCTTTGGATCCAAAAAAGTACAAAGCCACTTCTGAACTTACCAGTCAAATTAGCTATTGAGTTCAGAGTCTATGATTCTTTGACCTAAGTTTCTGTAATCTCTAACCCAAATGTGCCTGATTTGTATACTTGCCCAAGGTCATACAGGAGCAGGCTAAGACTCTCCTCTTTACCTTATGAGGGTCACTGATGAGAATGCTTGTTTGTCCACTATTCGAAGGGGACTCTTAACTGTCAGTTAGTACTCTCCCTCCCAGTCTCCACTTCTGCTCCTCTTGGCCACAGGGTCCTATGTTCAGGGCTATACTCTCCTCTTATCCTCACCAAATACTCAGCCTATTTATTTCAGTGCTTTTCTTTAAAATGGTATTCACTGGATCACTGGAAGGCCAGGCTGCAGATGCTAGAACCACAGAGATATACCTTTCCTAAAGTATAAAAAATATTTTATCTTTAGAGGGAGAATAGATAATTCTCCCCTCCCCTGCCTCCAACATTGAAAACATGCTTCTTATAAGATGCAGTTAAATTTTGAAATTCTGTTACATTAAATCCTTAATACTCATGAGCTACCCATAGACTTCACTATTGGTTTCCTGGGAGAAACCATTATTTACTTCAGGAATCTGTATAATCAGAATGGCAGTCATTATTCCACTCTTGGCATAAAAGTAAAAGCAAAGCATGAACACGGCACAGGATAGTCAATTTAATCTGATTTATACCAGGTGGCAGGCAATTATTGTTTTGTGAAATAAAATATATGGCTGTTGATTGATTTTATTGTGTTATGATAGTCTGTATTTCTGTAGCAGTTCACTTTAGCTGGGATGTCCCTTCAATTTGGAATTTTAATCCATGAAGTGAACCAGTTGGGATGATCCTGTCTCCTCAGGCTTGTTTAGGGTTGCACATTCCCTGGGGCTTTGCTCCATTCCTTATAGAAGATTCTGTGGGTTATTGGTAGGATTGTGACTGTTGCATGTCAGTCTGACTAGGCTAAACTACATTTCCTTGAATTTTCTTCCCTGAATGTTTCCTGAAAATGACACGTGAGCCAAAGTAAACATTGTTCTGTGAACTTGGTGGGCCAGAAGTGAAGCAGCTATTTTGTAGCTGGCACACACTGCTGCCCGTCTGCTGTCTCACCTGGTGCATGGGCAGCAGCTGGGCCTGCAACTGTTCCACCTCCCTGGATCTTCCTCCAGCTTCTATGATTCCTGGGCCCAGCTTCTTTGGGAGGGCATTCCATTTGCTAAGGTCAGAGGCACTGAGAGCCGACACAGGTTTCAGTTTGCCCCTGTGTGTCCAGCTTACACCTGGGAATGCAGTTTATTCTTGCTCCCCACCTTTATGTTTCTATCCATCTTCCCTTCCCAAATTTCTGCCCTGCAGACTTCAGGCTCCAGCATCAGATGCAACAGCAGACAGATAGAGGCAGCTTCACTGGCACCCACTATTGTGTAAAGTCAAATCCCTTCTGATTGATCAATCAGTTGATCGATTGATAGATGGATTGTTCCATCTCTTAGTGGTTCTACCTTTCTGTTTCAACCCTAATTGAAACAATACCCCTGTCCCAACTGTGTAAGTCAATGTTTGTATAAGATTGACTTCAAGCTGCCAGGATCAATGTTTTCCTTTTAAATGTATTTCTTGTTTTTATTCAGTACTCTGTGACCATATCTTAGCCATAACATTAGCTTGTGGCTTTTCACATATGATTAAGATTAAAGATCAAGATTTTATGACTTTTCCCCAAATCCTGATTCTGGACCTAAGATAGCCTTAACAAAAAGCATTTGGCATTGGACAAAGGGAATGTGAATATTTACATAATTTTATTTTGATTCTTTACATTCTTATATGAAGATCTTTTCATTATCTTTTTTTGACTTTAGATTTAATAATGGCTACATTTGTACAATGTCCTTTAGCATTAAGAATAATAACTAGGGGCCAGATGTGGTGGCTCACACCTGTAATCCCAGCATTTTGGGAGGCCAAGGCAGGCGGTACACCTGAGGTCAGGAGTTTGAGATGAGCCGGACCAACATGGAGAAACCTCGTCTCTACTAAAAATACAAAAATTAGATAGGTGCTGTGGTGCACACCTGTAATCCCAGCTACTCAGGAGGCTGAGGCAGGAGAATCTCTTGAAACCAGGAGGTGGAGGTTGCAGTGAGCCGAAATCATGCCACTGTACTCCAGCCTGGGTGACAAGAGCAAAACTCCATCTCAAAAAAATAAAAAAAGGATAATAACTAAGGAAAAAGCCACATGATCCAGTAAACTACATAAAACAGTCATGTTTCATACAGTGAACATTCTGCAATTGTATTTGAAGTAAGGATCATAGGGCAAACTCTCACATACTTTCTAAGTCGTAGGTTGTTACAAATAATGGGGGACAACTTACCTCGTTATGAACAAAATAGCCTATGTTTTATCTAGTGGATAGACTCATCTTGTTGCTAAATGTGTCTCATGTTGCTGTCTACTTGTAGGAAAAAATAATACACATTACAAACCATTTACCTGAACTCCGTTATTCCCTAGGGCAGCATAAGAGCGTGTTTTTAAATAAAGGTAAACACATGGTTAGCCAAGGCTGACAGAACTCTGGATCATTTCTCTGTCTTTCCAAATCTGAAATAATTTTAAGGCCATAAAAAATGTCAGAACATGGTTTTAGAAAGAAGGCAATCCAAAAATAAAGACACAAATTTCCATAAAAGCTAGGCTGTAGGTATGAGGTGCGTGTTGCCATGGGGTAATAGAAATCTAGGAGTAGGAGAGACTCTCTCCTGTGAATGAATCTGAACTCTCTCAACTTTGCTATGTCCCTGGATTGAGGTACTTGGCAGCCCCAAGGGAGTTGGGAGTGGTTGGAGGCATGTCCTTTGGAGCTAATGCATTTCTATACTTCTGTGTGTATTGCAGGGCATTTGGTTGAATTAGTGCCACTTCCTGCCCTAAGGATCTCACAATCTAGTATGTCCCTGTTTGTTCCTAGGCTTGGTCTTAGTTTCTGCATTCTCCCATATGATTCCACTCAAGATTTTCTCAGCAGTAAGCTTGCTACTTGAATTTCTTGGGAGGACACTCCCACAACAGGGTCCTCAGCAGCTGCAGTGTGTCTCTGGGGCAGGTCTTGAGACTGCCTTAGGCTCTCTGCTGCTCTCTCGTGGCCACAACTGCCTCTACTGCCAAGGTGCTAATGCTGAACTCCTGTGGGATCTCTGGTCCGAGGAAACATCTGCACACAGGCCAGGGATGGTGCTTAGCTTCATCTGTGCTGCAAGCTCTCATCAGTAGGCTTGCTGGCTCTGTGACCTTACTAGCTGAGCTCCTTAATCTCTCTGCACTTCATTTTTCTAGTCTATAAAATGGAGATAACAACAGCACCTACCTCGGAAGACTGTTATGAAGATTAAATGTATTACTGTTTATGAGTCAATTAGGACAGTAACTTGCACATAGTAAGTGTGATAGGAGTGTTTGTTAAAACAGTTAAACAATCAAATGAACATAGAATTCGTGTGCTGACTAGAGAAGGGTTGGTGATGATGAGGGAGGGAGATCTAAGATCTACTAGAGATGTCTTCCAAGGACAAGGGAGAGGGGATTATCCAAGAATGAGGGGTTGTCCCTGACATAGACCCCAGTGGACTCAGACCTAGACACAATTTTAAAGGTGATACACTTATTACAACTCTCCAACACCTATTCTTTTTCTTTTAAAAATGATCTGAAATTTATTCTCTTGGGGATAAAATTTATTATATATATAATATATAATTCTTGTTATATATGTGTATATATATAATTGTGTGTGTGTGTGTTTGTGTGTGTGTGTGTGTTTGTGTGTGTGTGTGTGTGTGTATATATATATATATATAATTATTTTTTTTGCGTGCTATTTTTTCAAGTCAGATGCCTAGAGCTGGGGACACATGTAAGCAAGTTAAAATGGCCCCTGGCCTGATGAAGCTTAGATTGTAGTTGGTGAAACAGACATTACAGAGATAATGTGCAGTTGCTTATTTAGTTACAACCATGAAGAATACTCTGAAGGGCAAAGACAATGTGTAACAGAGTCCTGTCCTAATCCTGTGGGTTAGAGATAGTGTAAAGAGATGATATTTAAGCTTAAAAACAGAACTTAGGGGAGCTAGTTAGCCCAGGTGCTTGGGCTTAAGGAAGAGAAGGGCATTTCACAGAGAAGGAGCTGTGTGGGCAAAGGCTCTGGAACCATTTTGTACTATGAGAAATCCAAAAAAGAAAAGACTTAAAAAGGAAGGGGTGGTCAGTAGCAGTCATTTAACATAATCGCCTTTTTCTCCCAAGGGCAGATTGCATTGTCCCTCTACATTTTACCAGCATCATGCAATATCAATATGGAACAGAGAGAATTCTAATTCTGATTGGGGGAGGAGAAAACTTCATGGCGATAATTTTATTAGGGTTTTAAAGGATTGGTTGGGCTTCAGTGGACATAAACTAGAGGTCAAGAAGCTGTAGACTAAGTAAATGACTCTGAAATTATAAAACTTTTGGTATTAGCAAGTTGGTAGAATTTGTTTTTTTCTTAGGTCCCCTCTCCAGCCCGCTGAAAGCACACCGTGAAATCTGCAGCCAGAACCATTTACAGTAACGTTGTCCTGTTTATAGGTTTTTTGATAAGCTGTTTTTATTTTTTATTAAATAAAAAACGATGCCATTGTCCTTTACAAAATAGCTGAGGTTTTACTTGAACAAAATCTGTTTGGAAATGTTAAGCTGGTTACACAGAACTAATATGCCTCAAGGTGGTCATTCTCTCTGGATTAAAGCTGTGGGACAATTGTGGCTCCTGTTACAGGGAAAATTACAATGGGCCATTATGAAAAGGGACAAAAATCTCTGTTCCCAGAGGGGGACTGACAAGCTGAAAGTCCCTCTCTACATGCTAACACAAAAGCCTGATTGCTTCAGATTGTTTGTTTATGTAAATCAAAAGGGTGCCTTTAACTCTGCCAGGGGACTGGCAAGCAACAAAGAAGGTGGTGATTGGCTGGATTCTTGCTCATGGCTCCTGGCAGATCTCACAAATCCTCTTGCTTTTGCTCTAAGCTCTGTCTGGATACTTTTAGGAAAAGAACCGTGTTATTATGTACAAAAGTGAATAATTTGTGCTCTTAGAGTAGGGGTTGGAACTATAGGACTTGAAGGCAAGAGCAGATATCTTATCAAGGATCTACTCACTCAGTTTCCCTAAAACTCTCTCTCCAAATCAGATTCAACCGCACATCATGACAGATACATTTACCCAGGCTGAATGTAATGGGGATAAACCACCTGAATACGGTCAACAAACAATCACTAAAATTAGTGAGGAACTGACTGATGTGGACAGCCTCCTGCCACACTACAGGGTAGAACCCAGTCTCGAAGGTGCACCCAGCAAAGGAAATCAGGAGGAAAGAAGAAAATTACAAGGGAACATGCTGCTCAACTCATCCATGGAGGAGAAAATTCTAAAAGGTAAAGTATTTCCCTTCTCCTTAATTTTCTTGTTTTGACTTATACATTTGCCCTGGATTTTTTTTTTTTTTGATAAACTATTATAAGAATGAGCTGGACACCCCAAAAATGTAGCCCTTTTTTCTACTATGCATAGCATAAGGACTAAACCTCTCCCTCTGGTGAAATCCAGGCTTGTCTATTTGACAGCTCTGTGACCCCAGACAACTTTCTATCTCCCGAAGCCTGAGTTTTTTCACTAGAAGAAGATAGAATACTAGTAATAATACCTACAAGTGTAGGGTAAGTATTGGCTAAATGTTCACTACTGTTATTTATTATGATAATGGGCAGCCCCACTATTATTTGAACAAAGAGAATTCAAAATTTTTTATTTTCCTCCTAAATATACCTGAAGTCTGAATTTATGGTTCTATATCTTATATATATAAATATCTTACATAAACATTAAAGGAGAGATTACCAATCAATGAAGTGATCATTAAGTAAATAAGTTGAATTGATAAAGAATGAATCTGAAGAGTCAAATAGTAATTTTTAGTGATCAGATTTAAGATTAAAGACATCTACCTAGAGTTTAAATTGATAACTTATTAACCATTGAACAGTAAATATTTTAAATGTTAAAATACTAATTTTATATTTTTTTCCAGAAAACTCAGAAGAGAAATTCTTTATTGTTCATAACGCTATCACAGATCTTTCTCTCCAAGAAACAAGTGCTGATGAAATGACATTCAGAGAAGGTAACAAGAACTACAGTTTTGTACACAGAAATTGTTTGACTGAATATGGATGATAGTTTTTCCATGAAATGTTGCATGAGTGTGGCTTTGACAAAGCAATCCAGGCAATGACTTCAAATTTTCAAAGCTGCTGTAGGCAGATAAGAGAGTATAAACTTATCTGTGGGTTCCACCTTATAAAGCATTCCAGACTGTTCAAGGCTGAGGCTGCACGGATTGGCATAGCTGATTGGCATGCCAACGTGATGTCTATCTCTTAAGTTAGTCCACTGAGTCAACCCTACTTTCTGATTTGGTGTGTCCAAATCTGTGTGTGCACCTTGTGAAATGTAAATGTTTCAAAAACAGGTCTTTCCTAAAAGTCAACAATTAACATACAGGTTTATTTATTTATTTATTTATTTATTGAGACAGAGTTTCACTCTTGTTGCCCAGACTGGAGTGTAATGGTGCACTCTCGGTTCACTGCAACCTCTGCCTCCCAGGTTCAAGGAATTCTCCTGCCTCAGCCTCCTGAGTAACTGGGATTACAGGTGCCCCCACCACGCCCAGCTAATTTTTTTTTTTTTTTTTTGTATTTTTAGTAGACATGGAGTTTCACCATGTTGGCCAGGCTGGTCTTGAACTCCTGACCTCAGTTGATCCACCTGCCTTGGCCTCCCAAAGTGCTGGGGTTATAGGCGTGAGTCACTGTGCCCGACCAACATACAGTTTAAAGTAATCTCATGAAATGATTTACTTTATAGGCCTCTAATGTAAGTACAAAATTGTTAACTATTTCATGTCAAAGAAAAACAGGGTGATAATGTTAATTTTAATTGTGTTCTTTAAGATAATGGAAGAATAAAAGAAACACTGAAGTGCTTATGTTAAATTTTAAATAAACTTAATAGACTAAGAGACACAAAATCCTTTAGATTTTTCTTCTAAGAAGATACCTACATTTAAACAGTTTCCAAATAAAGTGTAGGATAAAATCTATTAATTAATCATTTCTTTCCTCTCTTGCAGCCATACACATCTTATGTCCAATTGAAGTCAGCTTGCTAAACCTAACCAATTTAGCTTTGTTAGGACTTTAACAGGCAAAATATTGAAGAGACTATTGGTTGAAATATTAGAACATCACATAAAATAGTAGATGTCAAGGAGGACAGGAATGTGATTGGCAATTTCCTACATCTGCTCCCTTTGCCTGAACACCTCTCATACTATGTCTGATTAGCAATGTACCACCACTTAAGGAAATATGTAGCAAGCAATAGCCAGTGTCAAGCTGTTACATTACCAGAGATAATTTGTAAGACTTAAGACTCCACAATGTGAACGAAATAACCTATTTGCCCTAATTTTTCTTCTTCCAATGTAACAAGCTCTCAGAGGCAGAATCTCAACCTTCTATCATCTAGATCACCTTTCAAATGTTTGATCAGGAGTCCATTGCAGATAACAGTTGTCTAGATCTTTCATTTTCATCAAATGGAGAATGAAAGCAGTCTGTAGTTTTCAGCTAGATGGTCTTGCCGGTTAAGTTTTCCCTCAATGAATCCTTTGCGGTTTGACGGAGTATGTTTTTCCTCTATAATAGAGGCACAGATTTTGGTGTCTTTTATCTTCACAGTGGCAAACAGCTATAAAATCTTCAAAAAGAATGTTACTGGATTAAAACATATAAAGATGCTAAAAATATTGAGGAAAACTATAAATTCAAGGAGTAATTTTATATGTGACAATCTCATGCCTGAGTCATGAATATAAACAAAATATCACTTACTTTGCTTCTTGTGGAAAACAAAATAAAACAAAACAAAGCATAAGATTATAGCAAACATTCTAATGTGTATTTATGGATAAAGTTAGGAACATTGACAGGACACTAGCGACCTGAGAGCAGCTGTGTGTAACAAATTAGGGTGATCACCCATTTTTACTTCTATCTCTGTAAGTTGACTATGTATTCCCTAGAGTGAGAAAACAACAAAAAAATAAAAAGAGAACTAAACACCTTGGATGAAAATGGACTTGTGAACATCTTTCAGAGAGAGTAGAATATTGTGGAGGAAAAAAACAAAGAGGAACATTGCCTCTCACCTTACTTATAGACTCTCATGGTGTCAAAAGAAAATGGTGAACTCGGGCCTGACAAGGGGTGTAACCCAGACAGATTTCTGAGTTGTGTACACCACAGACTGAAACTTCCCACAGAAGCCTTGCAGGGGTGAAGGCTCAGAGAACAACCTTAGCTTCCTTATAATTAATTCTTACCAAGTTCAATAAATATTGTTGAGGGTATATGCTGGTATGATCTAGCTGTTTGAAAAGTGACCAGACATGGACAGTCATCATTTTCAGTATTGGAAACAAGGATTTTTTTCTTTCTGAAAATTTTCCTTGAGGTGTGAGTGTGTATATGTGTGTGTTTGTGCGCATGTGTGTGTATGTGTGAGAGAGAGACAACTCCAAACATTTCATTTTACATGTGCACATATCCAGTTGTGACTGGCTAGACAAGATTTTTTTTTTAAGTGTGTCTCAGGGAATATGAGTCTCACTAAATATAGTAGTCCACAACAGAGTTCCACAGACAAATAAAGTTAGGTTGTTGACTTTCTTACAGATTTAAAATACTCATTAACATTTCGAAGGCTTGTAAAAATTCTGAAGATGCTTATTTAACTGTATTTAATGCAGTGTTTTCGAAATTACTTTGACTGTGTAGCCTTTTGTGCAAAACATATTGGTAACCCACAGAATCATATCCCATAAAACACGTGTTGGGAAGTGATTAGCAAGAAAAATTATTTGGAGAAAGACTAATGGCTGGGTATTTTGGAATCTCTACACATCTCATCTACCAATTGATTTTGCTACAGGGCATCAGTGGGAGAAGATTCCTTTGAGTGGCAGTAACAAGGAAATAAGAAGACAGGAGAGGATTACTGAGCAACCTCTTGAAGAGGAGGAAGATGAGGACAGGAAGAACAAAGGTCACCAGGCAGCTGAAATTGAATGGCTGGGATTTCGAAAACCTAGCCAAGCTGACATGTTACATTCTAAACATGAAGAGGAGCAAAAGGTTTGGGATGAAGAAATTAATGATGATGATGATGATGATGATGATGATAATTGTAATGATGACAAAGATGAAGTTCGAGTGATAGAATTTAAGAAAAAACATGAAGAGGTTTCTCAATTTAAAGAGGAAGGTGATGCAAGTGAGGACTCCCCACTGAGCAGTGCCAGTTCCCAAGCCGTGACACCTGATGAGCAGCCAATCTTAGGGAAGAAGAGCGATATCTCCAGAAATGCTTGTTCCAGATACAATACAATATCCTATCGGAAAATCAGAAAGGGAAATACCAAGCAAAGAATTGACGAATTCGAGTCTATGATGCATTTATAAACTAACTGGAACTGAAAAAGTCTCATGCCCACTAAAGGAAAAGCTAATTCTATTGTCCCAGGGTGCATATTTCTATGCCTTTTTTGAGTTATCACCTGGGGGGAGGTGGAAGTTGACTCTCTTTTTCACTATAGAATAATGTGGAAATAACTCTAGATAAAATTCAGTCTGATAACCTCAAATCAAAAAGCTTTAAATTCATTCTTGGGCGTTTGTCTTTTAAAACTTCACTAATATAGCATTGTGTGATCAGCACTAAGCAGTCAGTCCCCTGGGGGAATCTGGCATAATTTGGCTATCAATGTAGCAATGCTTGGAAAGGTGGTCATCAAATGAGACTATTTGAGGGGACTATTTGAAATGATTCCTGTGTTTCTTTTGGTGTCTTCCTTTGTACATTGGAGTGATGGAAAGTCTGGTATTAAAACCTTTCTTACTTTTAAACATGGTTTTACAGACTCTGGCAATAAGCCTTCCAAAATTCTGCGCCTTTTCTATTATCACCAAACAAGATTTTAAGTGGCTTTCCTTGGCATCTACAGAGAGAAAATTCTATAGCCCTCCTTCCTAGGTGTTACCATTCACTGAATCTTCTCACAGAGGGAGATGAGCAATTGTCAGTCAGGAGAATTCTGTTTGCTAAATGTTGCCTTTATGCTTTCAAACTGAATTAAACCCATTGTGAGGTTGACACTGGGAGGGGCTAGAAGATTGGTGGGCAGCAGACTAAAGAGTTATGTTGGATAGTTTTATTTCTGTGGCTGAAAATAAAATCTTGTCTAGCACAGTTAAAGTCATTAAAAATAAAAATGACAGCTTTAGCACAATTTTAAGAAAATGCCCCTCTCTATTACCACATTTTCTCTTATTAACAGTATCTCAGAATAATTTTCTTTCCTTAGAAACCTGAGACAACGCTAGTCATAACTGTACTAGTTACTATGAAAATGGAAATAATTATCTTAGAATATTTTCAAAGTAGAGCGTGAGCATGTATTTTTAGTGAGAGAGCTCTGATAGTTGTTGGGAATATATAATTTACTGGACCTCAGCCCAAATCAAGATGCTTAAAATTGTACTTGTGGAGCTTCACTCAAACCAATGTGTCAAATAACGTATTGAATATTTATGAAAAGAGAGACTATATTTATATTCTTAGATAGTTTGTTCCACAATTTTTCATTTCATGCTTCCATATATATTACCCTGAACTTTCTATCACCACAGATAAAGATTTTGTTTTGCCCTGCAAATAAAAAGACAATTCCTTATTGTCTGAATGTAATACAGTCTTCATTGTACTATTCAACCCTTTGTTTATTTCTTTTTCATTTTGTGAAAAACTCTGGGTTAGTCCTCTTGGATGACGCTTATTTATGTGTAACATAAATCCCACATATTCTAATGACAACTTCTTTAATCCTTCCAGGTCATATATTATATTTCTATAGTATCACATACTATTATTTAGTTGTTTACAAGACTCAAATTTGAATTCAGGATTACAGTGCTCCTTTTATTCTTTCAAACAGATACCATATAAAAGTTCTGTTACCCTCATTCTATACAACCTATAGATTTCATGTGTTACAATGTCAGTTTCCAGAATAAAAGTGAGGGAAATCAGGTCTTTATTGATAAAGTTAGGGAGATTGATGCAATAGGACAATTTCCAGTTTAGTTTAGATCATCTAATTTTTCTGCCTGGACAACCTGTTTTCTGGGTTACTGATAACCCCTATAATTTTCTACTGAATTTCAAAACCTGTTATGTGTTATCTATCACATAACAGGACTGTGTTTTTAACCTACTGTCAAGAGCCTGTATTTTGAGTTATTTCAACAGAAATGATGGATTCCTGTAGAAGTAGAGGTGGGTGACCTATGGTTATGTGGCACAGCAAAGCAAGTAGCTCTTATGGGACTCTAATATATGCTAACACTAGTCCTCTTAGTTCTATGCTCTCACCAGACAATGAATGAACTATGAAAGATTTAGTCAACAGAAACTATTTTAGGGTGTGTTTAGTTGGTAAATGCTTCATGTTCATGGATGATGCAATGTTTTTGCAAAAAAAAACCCTGAAACTACTCTTTGGCTTAGTGTCCATGGCCCTATACCGGCATCTTACATGAAAGCCACAGAGTTAAGCTACCTTAGGTAATATAATGGTGATGGTTGGCCATTTGAGTCTTTGTAACCTAGGAAACACAAAGGTCTGATTCAGATAGTGTGGGGATTTTAACATATTTGAAACTCAGGGGAACATGATTAATAACACAAACTGTTAGCTACACATGAAGGTTTACTTGAGCTTTTGTGATTCAAAGTTCAGGGGTGGTACGGACTCTAAAACCAGGGAAGAGGGAGAATTAATTTATTCTGCAAATGCTGGTATTTCTTACGTGACTTTTTGTTTGCCTTTGTTGCTAGATGAACAGAAACTAATAATAGCTCTATTTCTCTGCCAATATAAAATCTACCTTTCATATAATGCTACATTGAAGGCACAGAATTTGCTAGCATCTCTCTCTCCCCCTACCTACCTATCTATCTACAATTTAAATAAAGAACTGCTGTGTATGACTTACTCTCAATAAAAGTTTGTCTCTTTATTTCTGGTTTCTAGACTTTATTTTCTTTAGCTGCCTTTTAAACTTTAGAAAGAATCCTTGTATATCAGCAGCTACTAAGATAATTAACGAATTCCTCTTCAGAAATCAAGAGAACACTTTATTTTAATTCATTTGCATTATTTATTTCAAAAGGGTCTTAAAATGATTGTATATAAAATTGTAAAAAGGATTTCTGGTAGGTAGATATGTAATATACATGAAAAATTTTTATTATTTTTTAAGGAACTGAGATACTGTTTAAGATGCATCTTAACATGAACAACTTGAAAAAAATCTCTGTAATCATCAAAGTAATACATTTAAACTATGCTGACATTTTCATAGTAATTGTTTCTGCATATTTACATGGGATAGTACTTTTGGCACATTTTCAAATGGAGAACGGACATTTAAGTTTTTCAATGTGATAGGGAAAACATTTATAATAAGTAATAATAGAAAATTATGGAGAAGGATAAAGCACCAGAGTATAATAAAGAAGAAATATGTTTGACAGTATGAGAAAGGCAACCACTTCTCTTAAAACTTGAACTTTCATCACTCTAAAAACCAATAGGATTGTAAAATGCAATGTTAGAAACTATATTTGCCAACATTAAAATATCAGAAAGAAACATAACACAATGAATATGGGTTTCTGATAACCCATACAATATTCTACTTAACTTCAAAACACAGTATTGTTTAAAGACAATGAAAATGTGTACATAGTTCACGAAGAACATGAGATAACTTAGCCAGGCAATCAATACAAACACAATGACTTGGGTAGCAGTAAACAGTTGAAGTCACTCAGAACACGGCAAACTGCAAAAGCAAATGATGATCTCTAGTAGCTAACTGCCAGCACAGGAGAATTTTGGAAATGAATTTAGAAAATAATTTGGATGTTTACCTAGAATTTAAAGTTACATACTTGATTCCTTCTTTATAATAACTTCAGTTGGTCAGATGCAGAAAAAATGTACTTAAAGATGTTGAATTCCAACATCCTTTATACTCCATAGTTTTAGTTTTATTCTCCCCTTAGCAAACGTTTTCAGGCAATCCTTAACACAATTCACTTAATCTTTGGCTTCTCTTGTTTTTAAGCTAATATGTATAAAACTAGCAAATTTGGGGTAGTTGTTTGAAGCAGAAGATGTGTGTAATCTTCAACTAAATAACAAGCACCCTGATAACTGAGAATTTGATTATTCCTTCAAGTTTGGAAAACGGTATCCAGAGTGAAAGTTCACTTGAGATACTTTTGTACAGAAGGTCAGATGCAGACAAAGCTATACACCTGAAAGAGTTAAAAATATCCCAAAACGTTTAATTTTCTTTACGTTGTGAGTAGAAACTCTTGATATTTCTTTCTTCCAGATCAAAGCATCAACAAATATTTAGATACATATATATATACACATCTACACACATACAGTATATTTACAAAATTGCTGTTTTGAATGGTCACTTAAAATCTATTCATGCTATCAAAAATTTTAATTTAACATCTAATATAAAGGCTTTATTATATAGATACTTATGACCAATATCCTTAAACTGGTAAATATCTGTCAATTAATAATAAAACAGAAAGCTCTTGTTTTCAAAGAAATTATTATTTATTTGATGGCAACTCATTATTAGAAACTCAGCATAATAGAAGTTGCTGTATTTGCTGGAAAATGAGAATTTTCCCTTGTGTTTTGTGTTTTTACAAAGCAAAGATTCACATAAACTTGCAAAGGGACCCTAATTGAAATGATAACTATTGTTCCATTAGGTTGAAAACAGAGGCATTAATTTTGTTTAGTGTGATGTTATTTTTTTTCTTTCTTTGAGGTACAGACACCACCAACACCTGGAATACCATCCATTAAGCCTGATTAGGGATATATAATACTTCATATGGCTTATTCAAAACTGTCAAAAAATAAATATTTTGTACAATATCTCTGGCTAATATTATTTTTTCTAATTGTAAGGCATATTGTCTTGTAGCACCTATTGAGTAACCCGTGCAAAAGTTGTTGCAAAAGCACAGTAGTGACAATCTACACAATGAGTAGAAATAAAAAGTCATGGTTTGTGTTTTAAAGGACTCCAACTTTTAACTTTTATTTCTATTCAAGATGAGCAATCTGCTAGCTTTGTTTAAAGGTTGGAGGAATCAAGAGTTGGTAATATTAATACAGGAGTCATTAAAAATTTATTGTAGGCCATTAGAAAGGGTAAAATAGTTCTCGGTGAATTTTCCTTTAATAAAAGCAGCCCCAAACCATTTGTTTTCTAACAAAAGCAGCCTGAAAAGTCAAGTTGCAATCATAGATATGCAAGCTAGAGGCTCGCATATGTAAAGCTAGTAGCTGTACCTGGAAGCCAGGCACATTCAATATGGTGATTCCTGCTCCCTTTTCCTTGTCACCAGGTGTGTGGGTGTCATGGTGCCAGTCAAGTAAAGCCACGTGTGCAAGGTCATGGTGACAGCCAGGTAGAAGCTGCGTTTGCATAATAAAAGATTAGGGTGGGAGGGCCAGTCTTTTCACTGGCTATGTAAATAGTACACCTGGTTAAACCAATCCCCTGGGCTCTATGTAAATCAATCACCACCTCCTCAAACCTCTGTATAAAATCCATCAAATCTTGCCCCAAACCTGGAAAACCCTCTCTTGAGCAACTCACTTTCTCAACATGTGTAAGCTTTCTTGCTCTCTTCTTCTTTACCTATTAAACTTTCCACTCCTAGACCCACTCCTCATGTGTGTCTGTGTCCTGAATTCTTTCTTGGCATGAGACAATGAACCATGGGTATTTCCCCAGACAATGGAGCTGTATCAATATTATTCACTGAGGAAGAACCTTCCACATGTCCACTTCTTTCTCTCATATTTGGTCCAGGAGATGAAAAAGAATAGCTTCTGCACGAAGTCAAAGAGACAGATCACAGCAAAACATGTGGGGGTAGCCATGGTTATACCTACCCATCAATTGGTTACCACAGAGAGACCTAGTTTCTTTTTTCTGTTTATATAATATCCAAAAGAGACCAAAGAAGTTTAATTCAATCTCATTTCAATACTGTGGCATCAGTAATCTGAGACCAAGAAACTTTTAAATGCACCCACCTGAGATGACAGCCTTATATAAAGAAGAAAATTAATTATACAGCAGCATGGTATAGTGAGAGAAATGTTTTTTAGAGCCAGATAAAATGGAAATTGGGCTTTATCTCTTACTTGTGGGATGACCTTGGGCAATTTACCAAATTCTTCATCTGTATATGGGAGTTATCCTTCTTCTTCATATAACAGGGAGAACGAGACTCACTTTGTGAGTTGTACCCATCAGTGAGATGGGACACATATAGTGCCTATACAAATAGTGCCTACACATGCTCAATGATAATTAGTTCCTTTCTTTTCCCCCATCACCCATTGTCATTTTTTCATTTTTAATCCAAGATTTTGGGGCTTTCGTCTGAGGTAAAATTCTTCTTTTCTTCTTTTATTTTTTTAGATGGAGTCTTGCTCTGTTTTCTAGGCTGTAGTGCAGTGGCGCGATCTCTGCTCACTGCAACCTCCACCTCCTGGGTTCAAGCAATTCTCCTGCCTCAGCCTCCCAAGTAGCTGGGATTACAGGCGTCCACCACCATGCCCAGCTAATTTTTGTATTTTTAGTAGAGATGGGGTTTCACCATGTTACCCAGGCTGGTCTTGAACTCCTGACTTCATGATCCACCCACCTTGGCCTCCTAAAATGCTGGGATTACAGGCGTGAGCCACTGTGCCAGGTTGGTAAAATTTCTTTCTTGTATTCTGAATACAGGAATTCAATCAGAGATGTTAAAACAAAGAAAGATGGTACTCTCTGGTATGTTTAAACCTCATTCTATTGCATGAGTGCCCACTAAAAATAATTACAAGCCATTCATGAAATCAAGGTTGGTTGGGAATATTGGATTCCTATACACTGTAAATGGTATCTTTGCCCCTCTTCAGTCCCAAACTAACACTAGAAACAAGGTGTTTTAATATCTAAGAGAATGTTTCCAAATTAGTGTGGTGAAGCTAATAATACATTGTGATCATGGCACATGGTGGTTTGCTGTGAGTGACAGCTGAGGGGATGTCAGCAAGCAGTATTAAGCAAATTTGATGCTGGTGATAAAACACGGTTGCACCAACAACAGCTGTGTCAGTTTACAAGAGAGTAGGGCAGAAGGGCTGGGTAACTATTGAAAAAGAGAAAGAAATTGTGCAAACTGAAAAGTCTCAGAAACACTTAGATGGCTTGGTAAGTTGGTTAGTCCTGTCAAATACTATCAAGACCACCCTTGTATTTAAGGTAACAAGATGCATAGACTTTTTTTTTTTTTTTTTTTTTTAAAGAAAAGGCAATGACCTAAATTTAATTCAGGGAAAATCTGTAGCTCCTATAACACAGTCTCCTATTGAAGAATTCAGTACTGATTAGTACCTGTCTCATCCAAAGGTTTATCATTAGAAGTACCAGAAGATCAAGTAGCATTTATACCTTTATTCCAGTCTCCTGAAAAAAATTTAGAAGGTTCTGCTTGAGAAAATGTTGGTAGTGGATTTCATAATAAATCAATACACTCAAGTTTAGGCCCATATAGATTCCCAACTAGTGATCAGTTCCTTGCTTCTTAGAGTAACTGAGCAAATATATGACAAAAGCAATGTATAAAATTCTATCCAAGAACAAATTTGTGATGTTTGGAAACAATCCTTTGTTATATTGACAATATAGATTTAAATATAGCTTTATATAATAAGTTGGTCAAGGTAAAGTCAGAAAGGATGTGAACTGAGAGGACTGCAGAGGGTTCTGTTAAGAAAAAAAATCCAACTTCCTTTAGATGATATACCCAAAGATGAGTGTATTCAAAACACAATTCATTTTTTTTTCAGAACAGAGTTGACTTCTTTGTGGAAAGTATTTTTGGATAAAAAGAGAGCCTATATACCCAGGGCAAAAAACCTCTCAGCATTTTTTAGTTACATGAAGAATTACATGAGGCACCTAGCATATTCAGTTTGTCACTAACTCAATTAGTCTTTTGGCAACTGACTTGTGTCCCCCCACCCCCCTTGCCCCATATGGCTCTGTTTTGAAAAGAATTACAGTCATGCATCATTTAATGACACAAATACATTCTGAGAAATGTGTCATTAGGCAATTTCATCATTATGTGAACATCAGAGTGTACTTACACACACCTAGATGGTGTAGGTAGCCAACTACACCCCTAGGTTATATGGAATCCCTGTTGCTTCTAGGCTACAAACTTGTACATGTTACTGTATTGAATACTGTAGGCTATTGTAACACCATGGTGAGTATTTGTGTATCTAAACATATCTAATCATAGAAAAGGTAGAGTAAAGATACCATACTATTAATATAATCTTTTGGGACCATTGTCAAATACGTGGTTCACTGTTGACTAAAACATCATTATGTGTCATATAACTGTATCTCATTTTCTAGTCATTCTCTTACTCATCTGCAATTTTCAATTATTTGAAGAAAACATCTTAAATATGTTACAAATGTGCAGAAATAGGTCTTTTCCCCATTCTTATAGTTTTGCTTTTACGTTAACTCACTGGAAGTTAAAATTAAATGTTAAACTAGAAGTCAGAACGAAATATATCTAGTTTCACCATCATCTCAACTGAACAAAGGTTTACCTTTTTTTTAAAAAAAAAAACATAATAACAAGAATATAGTATGGTTGTCCTCCAGGGACCCAATCCCAGCAAAGAAATTTGTGTACCTCTTTCTAAGGAATTCTGTGAAGCAGATTTGTTCAGGCCAGTGACCTGAGGCAGCAGAATGAGCCCTGTCTCTGGAAACCTGAAATCTAATCTTGATTCTTTGACTGACTTGCCTGGGTTTTAAGATTTTTAGGTAATTTGTCCTCTCAGCATCAGTTTTCTTAATGAAATAAATGCAAAGGCTATCCTGATTTCTAAGGCCTCTTCTGGTATGCCAAAGTATTGGTATACTTAAGATTAGAGGCTTTATTTGGATGAAATCAGTATTTAATTTCCCCAAATTTTCAGTGTTTTCACTGGGTTCACACTGAGGGCTTTACTCTTTTTTCCTTCATAGAGATACCAGATCCCCTTCCTTCTTTGGTTAAGTCCAGAGGAAATTTTTCTTAACTCTCTTCCTAAGACTTGTTTACCTCATTTCTTTCCTGTTTCATGATGTTTCCTTCACTTTACTTTCCCTCTGAAATATTTTAGAGCCCATTTTTAGCATATTTCATTCCTGTGACCGCTACTATATCTAAAGTTGTATTTTATTATTTTTATATAAAAGAAACTTTCAGCAGCTCTATTTCTGGTTTACTCATTTCAACTCCTCTTACTTGGCCCTGCACTAGAGTGCATTCAATGCTTAAATGCATTTTTGGTTACTACAGTGTGTTATAATCCAGCCTTTTTTCATTGCCTTTAAGAAAAATCCACATGAATCTAGGAAGTTATTGGTATCACAAATCTTTAACATTGTAGTTTTAAAAGCACAAAATGAGCTGAAACAGTGTTCATACCTAGAATTAAACAAGCATTTGAAGCCCTCTTCTTCCTCACTTAAATTTTTTTCCACTGATTCAGATTGGGAAAAACCATTATGTAATTTAGATCAAAATGCTGCCATCAAGCAGGGCTACCGGCAGTAGATCAATACCATTTCAAACTGTTAGGTAAGTATGCATGTAGTCTGGAGGGATTTCACAAATGTGATAGCTGTGGGCATCCATAAGAACTCAAGAAAGTTTTGTTTGATGAAAAAATCCCCAAATAAAGGATTAAATTAAGTTCTTGTTGATCATTCCTACTTGTGGGCCAGAAGAGCTGATTATTATCAAACACAGTCATTGGGAATACCCTCATGCTTTCTCAAGTCCTTCTGTCTTCATTTTCGGTTACCTGTTAGCTTCATAGGGAAATTGGCAGGATGAGTTCTAGCACAGGGTGGAAAGCAGGCAATTCAAAAGTCCACCCAGTTCTGAAGAAGGACTTCAGTCCAATGTTGGACTGTTTTCCTGAGTTATCTTTTGGTATTCCAAATATTGTGATTTATAAAAAATCTTCCATTCAAATTCTATTAAAATTGAAAATTTAAACCACCTCTGAGAAATATAGTTACCAAGTTCAGTGTTATTTTCACAGTATTTAATGCATTTACTATATAAAACATCAGTTCCATTTCAGGCTTCATAATATTTTCAAATTTCCACTTTTGATATGGCTTCACTGGGTCACAGACAGCTACTTTCAGGATCTTTTGAGAAAAATTTCCTTCCAAGCATAATAATTGCTGATTGTTTTCAAAAACAATGTGATTCACCTGGAGAGAAAGAGGATCTGGGAATGAGGTTGAATTTGATAACTGCAATATAAAGAAATGAAAACCAATTTAACAAAACTGACAGGCAGTTATATTTTTGATTTTTAAGAACTCTTCTGAACTAAATTATTAACATAAACACAGACTTTGAAAAGTATTAAATTTGTCTCTGTCTCAGACTAAGTAATCATCCTCCTCCAAGCTCTAAGACTTTCAAGTCCTCAGGAGGCAAAATAAAAATTTTTTGATGATATGGCTGAGAACTATATACTCTTTAAAGAGAAAACATTACTGATGACATTTATTGGATTTGATAGATGATAACTACTTCATTGACGGTAAAGAAAAAATACATACCGCAACAAAAAGTTAATTAATTTTTAAAGTAGGTGTCTTTGTGAATCTGGATTACAAAATTCTGGAAGTGATGTATTTTATTTATGAGCTCTTTACCATAATCTCTGACAATTCATAATAACTGATGTCCAAAATCCAGATTAGGAAAAGCCAACAGCATTAAAGAAAGTTCTATTATTGCTTAATATTGAGTGAATATCCTAGAAACGGTAGATAAATTACATAGAACTTACTAATGGCTTATATTTTTTTCATCTATAAATTCTCTCAATTACTTATGACTATGACAAAGACGATCTTAATTACACATGTTGTTTTAAACCTTAGTAAGTTATCAAAAGGGATGACTTTCATAATAATTATTTTAAAGATTGATCCTACAAAAGTATCATCACCCTTGCAGGATTTTGGAAACATGATGCTTGAATATTGTCAAGGATTTGTAAAGAAGTCTCATTTTATACTTCTCTTGTTGTTTAAGACTTACATGTACTGGGGGACCTAGGAGGTATAGCATGAAAACTACTGAAAAACTGAAAAAAGAAGAAAGCTGATCACCAAGCTACTAATCTCCAGGACATTCGGTAACATCAAAAGGGAAACCCAAGACAGAAGGCAGCTGTGTCAAATGTCACAAAGTCATAGGTACAAACAAGGTAGGGAAAAGGATTTTTTCCTATTTTTTTCCAATTTCCTATTTTTTTTTCCAATTTTTGCTTTCTTAACTGAATTACCTCCTTTACCAAATCAGCTTACTGCTTAAGAGAAATTGCTATGCTTGAACACTTTCCCAAGATTCAATTCTGGAGATGAAGAATGTGTTTTAGTTCTCGTTCTTATTCATATTCTCTCTCTCTCTTACTCACTTTCTCTCTTTCTCTCCTTATCCCACTCCCCCTTTCTCCTTCCCTCCCTCCTGACTTTGGCACAGGGAGAAGGTAAGATGTAAGTTATTCACTACACTGCATGTATATGGATTTCTTAACACTATGCAAAAATAAAATTAGCAGCATATATACTAATAATTCCTAATCTTTCTGAATAACTCAACAATAACCATTATTACTAAAGAGAAAAAAACTGTCCAGAAAGAATTGAAATACAACAGAGAGGATCTAATGGGAGAAAGGCTGGAGAACACATTACTCAGGCCCCAGTTTTGGCCCTGAGCAGGAAGAAAAATGTTGAGAACAGTCATTGGCTGTGTTGTTAAAAGGAACGGAGGTACCTCAAGGAAGAAAAGGTGCTTACTTTAGGGATAGCCCTGGGCAAACTGAGAGTCTCTAAATACCCAAATATTTACTGTAGACAGTAGATTTGGTGGCCACCTGCTAGAGAGATGGTAGAAAATGTAAGAAGGCAGTTCTGAGACTATTCTCGCCAACCTTAAGCTCCTACACCAAGGCTTATGACTCCATATTCTGTTAAAATGTAATTGGGAAAAATGGAGAGGACTTTGAGAATGAATACAGTAGACCAGGAATGTTCTGGTAAATAGAACAACGGGACCTTCAGAAAAGTATCCCTGATCCAGTAACATCTTCCGATTTCTGTGGTATAAATACTCCCAATATGGCCAGTTTCAAGCTACCAATGTGGTATGATTGAATGCAAAGTTGGCAAGGGCGCACACAAGCGGCTCCAGCGAGCTGGTGAAAGCTGGGACCAGCAGACCGTTAGAAGTCCCGGTCTCTGGGTACCGCAGGGGATGAAAAAGTCTCCTTCTATGGAAAGGCGACAGAATGAGGAACCAGATTCATTCTAAAGTGCAGGACTTGTAGGAGACATGCAGCTTCCTGTGCTGCCCCTATCCTCTCCTTCTAAGCATTTCTGATAACGAGTGGGGACCAATTCTAGTCCTTAAGCCTGACTTTTGGTGTTGTCGATTGACTGAAGCAAATGACAGCAATGTAACTACAATAACTTGGTGACTTCTATTTAAAATAACTCATTTGAAATAAATTTTGAAAAAGAAAAAAAGAAGGACTTGTCAACTTTCAAAAGATACCCATGTATCTCTATGAGTGAGCTTTTACATATCCCATTGTCACAAACACACAAAACTTCTGACTGAGGCAGCTGATAATGAAAATTTTATGTCCTATTTGATCAAAAGTCGTATTTGTGGTAAAGAAGAGGTACCAGTCTTTTGCTTACCAGTTCTGGATGAAAGACTGATGTTGATTTATGCAGCCATTTTAGCCCTTTGTTTCTGTTATCACAAGGGTGCAGGCTTACGCCTCCTTTATCTGGGGTGGGGGCTATACACCATTCTCCACATTTAATAAGTCTTAACCAGGTGTAATTAAATTGTTGAAGCTGTGGGGGAAATGAATAAAGGGTCACTTTAGGCAGCAGACACAGGCAGGGGCTTTGTCAAACATTTTTGTTAGCAATAGTTAAGAATATAGGAACTATGATCTGACATTTTAGATTCAAGTCCTGGTATTATCATTTGTAATTCTGATAGTATGGGCATATTATTTACCCTGTCTAATCTTATTTTTCTAATTTTTAAGTTGGATAGCGATTGTATCTATCTCAGAGGGTTGGGGTAATGACTATCAAGTGTTTAGCACTCAATAAGCCTTCAATAAATGTTAGTTACAATAATAAAAATTATTTAGTGCAATTAGTTCTGTCTGCACATGGATATCATTTCAGTGTTCTGAATCCCAAACAAGCCTGGTGCTTAAAGAATTGGAATGTTCAGTCTACCACATGATTAAGGTTCTAAACCACAGGTGGCTACAGGGAGATAACAGTCACAGCCCTAAATTTCTTGGGTGGATTTTTGACGCTTCCTTGTACGAAACTATCATAAAGGCTTTGTCCAATTGTAGAAAAGGTGAAAGTCTTTCTTTGCTACTAGCACGAGGAATCATCAGGTTGCTACCAGGTTGGCATCCCCCAGTTCATAGAAACTGCTCTTGGAGAAGTTGCCAGTGTCTAAAATAAGCGCCAATTCAGGTAATGAAACTACGTTTTTAATCCTTAAATATTTTTCTTCAGTTGTTTACAACCTGGTATTATCTGCCTGCTCAATTTACTCTAATGCTCTGGGTCTGTGGGAAATTTATTGTTTTGTACTAACATAAATATATTTGAAAAAATAGGGTTCTGGTAAATATCTAAATGCCTTTACCTCATGAATCATTTGTATTGTAACTGAAGTTTAACTTTGATTATCAGGTTAGATCAAAGTCATTGTGTTGGAACTTGACATTGGAATGGTGGTCCTTGGACCAACATCCATATCACCTGGGAGCTAGTTAGAAGTGCTGAGTCTCAACCACATCATGGACCTACTGATTCAGAATCTGCAGTGTAACAAACTCCCTAGGTGATTTGTGTGAACATTAACATGTAGGAAGCATGGAAGCATGGTATAATATAAGGAAGTTATGTGCTACTAAGAGAAGCTAGATATTACCTTGGAAAAATATGTCTCAACTGCTTAAAAGGTTAATAACTAAGGAGACATTTTAGGTAGAAGGTAAAGGGACAGAATTGGATGATTCAGTCTAAGGGTCTTATTCTTTTGAGCCTTTTGGATGAACGTTGTAGTCATTGGCTTGGTATTAAGTCTCATTAATTCTGCCGAAAATGAGTTAACCTCCTCCACATTTCTTTATTTTTTATTACCCAAGAAAACCATGAGAGGCAGAAGCTAAAAATGAGCAACAAGACTAAAAGGGAGCTGGGGCTTTGTGGAAGGTGAAGGCTGAATAATTTATACTTTTGCCTCCCAGCATCCAATTGAGAAAGACTCAATGGTCATCAAAAATAGAACTTGGGTTTTCAGATAAAATACTGGTTACTCCGGCACAAAAAGTCCCTGCAATGATCATTCCTCCCCCCCAAAAAATGCATTATTTAATACTTTTCCTTTTATATAGTGTGAAATAACTGTGGTTTTGTTTTTACAATTTATGACTTTATTTCCTCTTTGTTAGTAAGTGAAAGTTATTTCTTTTAATGGGGTTTAACACTTTTTCACTTCCCTTTGACTCCTTTCTTTCCTAATTAAAAAAGAGTGGCCTTGGCTTCAGGTTTACAACTCATAGCTAAATATAGCAACAGAGATACCTTTTCTTCTAGTAGCAGCTTTGAGTGAAGAGGTAGAGATGGGATGCACCAAAAAATATAAACAGTATCTTGAAGTCAAAACAAAGATGTAAGACTTGACAAGCCTAGATTACCATTGCAAAATAATCTCTGTACCAAAGAACAATCTGCAATTTTGGGAACTGATTTCTACTCATGAATCCATTTTCCTCTGAGTCTTACTTGCCACTCAAACCAATAACTGTTTCCACAAACACAGAACTGTTAGGGAATATATGTTAGAGAGGGAAGTGTAATCACTCAGAGCTCACCTCCAGCACTGTGGAAGGAGTCTCTATTCCCTGCTTCCTGGCCCTACTCCCTTTACTAACCATTTTGCTCTGAGTTTGTGGAGTTTTCCTATGGAAGTTTCTACCATGGATCATGGATTTGGTTATTTCCATTATTCCCTTAAAATGCGGGAGAATGAGGGGAAAGGGGAATGGAATCAGAGAAGAAGACCGCTTCCTTAGAATGATTATGTAGAAATTTGTTCTCTCTTTAGTATCTTTATCTATGTTACGCATTTTTTTACATTTTTATCTTTATTATTATTACAGCAAGCATTTACAGAGCACTAAGCATTAGGTATTGTTCTGCAGGCTTCATATGTATTACCTAACTCCAACCTCACACCAGTTCTAGAAGTAGGCATGATTATCACTACCATTTACCCAAAGGTTAATGAATCTGCAGAAGTTAACACGCTTTGGCAAGTGATGGTGCCAGGACTGTATTCATTCTGGATCCAGTGAGTTGACTGCAGGACTCACACCTTTATTCCCTCAGTCACTGTCTTTGTGTTTAGTGATGGATTCTCTAATTACAAAGAAATTTAGAAAATTATTTTTCTATTGGGGAAAGATGAATTTCTCAACTGAGCAATGAATGTGTCATACCCTGCACCTGTCAGCTACCATGAGATAGAAAACAGTTTAGCATACCTCTTTGCTCCCATCACAATCTTCCAGAATGACTGTACTGTTTTCAATGGAAATGCATTTACCCAAAGCCACATTAATAAGCTAAAAAGCAAAATACGAAACAGGAATTAAAAAACAATTTAAAGTAGAACAAGACATTCAGACACATTTAGAAAATACAGAATATAAAACTATAATAAGGTTAAAAGATAGTTAATAGCTTAGCATTACTTAGCACTATCCAGTTTTATTGGTTGCTGTCTCTAACAGAGACATAATGTAATCTTGTAATAGTACAGCTTCAATCTGTTAATTTTGGCCTGTGATCAGCCATAGAGCCAACACACAGAAGCTTTTAATTAACCCTTGCCTGGAATGCTAAATAACAAATGAGCAAAGGTGGCCAGAAAAGTAGTTATTTTCTGGTCTTAAGTTTATCTAATGCAGATACTAAAAGTCAATGCACATATAAGAGTTATGAGCTATGTTCCCTGACTGACCCCTTCAAGCCTTTTGACTGCTTAAGCACTGAATCATAGATAAATTGAGTCCTTCAAAGAACAGCAGATTCCAGCTGATTCCCTGTCAGAATCTCCTTAATGACTCAGGCAAGCTACAATTCATTACAGGAAAGTCACAAAAGCTAATCTAGAGCCAAGCATAAAGGCACTTTCTGGCAGGCCCCCAGGTTTTCAATGGATTTACAGGGTCAAATATGGAGGTAGCTTTCTTTAAGTCACCATTTATTGCAGAAAAATGTTGATTTCCCTTCCTCCTTTGGCATCCTGGGAAGGGCTAACAAAATGATGGGTTAACAGTGCAACTTAAGGGTTTCCGATTTCCAGAACAGCTGTGCAGAGCCGAATCCATATGGCATGTCCCGGGAAAGCCTCCTGAGCTGGGAGGAGCTGAAGTCTTTGTTGCCAGGGACACTATTTGTGCCCTTCCTGTTCTACGATGCCTAACAACGAGCTCTAACTCAGGGTGCTGCACTGATGGTGGCTGGATTCTCACAGAGTTGCCAGACTTCATAAAAGGGGGCTCAGTACATTGGTCCTCACTTTTACATGCTTAGCTTAGTGGACAAGAAAGTAAAGGACATCTTCAGGGATCAGAATACGCAGAAAAAATTAAAGGCTACAGGGAAACATGCAAAGGTTGGCAAGAAAGACTTGCTCCCTCATATGGATGGAAGAAAAACAGAGGCATGGGTAAGCCAAAAAGCTGGAATTCAGGTCTTCCATGTAACAGCGGAAAAACAGACCTTCAGTTGAATGCTGCACTAGGAAAAACAATTTGCCCATTAGCACAGGGAGAAAACAAGGAAGCTGGATTCTCCCTGAGAATCTGAAACTTTACACCAGCCTTCATTTGGGTTTGAGATGAATATTTACACCACCTGCCTTGGACAGGAACCATCACAGACTTTCAAGGCATAGAAACAAATGCTAAAAATAGTACCAGGTTGATAATGACTTCTGAGGTGCCTGGCACGGACAGAAACAAAGCAACTGTGGAAGGATGGCATCTCTATCAAAAATCCTCAGAGAAAGCTCTATTCGCAATTTAAAATGACAAATATGGGAGGAGACAGCTCGCTGTTAGTAAATGTGGGCATCACAAGGCACAGAAGGATTTAGTGCCCCCTAGTCCCAGCCCTGAACTTCAGAGAAGAAGGTGAATAGAAAGACGTGATGGTAGAATAATCTCGGGGCTTAAAAGAAGGAAAGCATGCTGCAGTTGCTCTCTGTACTTCAGCAGAGATAAATATTATATAAGCTCCTATATTTGTGGATCATGCAGAAATATTCTATCTTCAAACAAATTTGGAAAATGCAGGTTTCCACAGAGCTGAACAGGTGGTTCTACTCCAGAACTTCTCAAAATCTTCAGGGTGTTTATGTTCAGCTTGCTGCTCAGAATGTTGTACGAATGTTTCTCAAATGTACTTGACCATGGAACTCTGAGACAGCACAAGTAACATTGGTCAGGACAGTGTTTAAGAACCCCCCGGTTAACTGATATTTGTGTTTATTTTGTATAATCCCTCCAAGAACCGAAAAGCATTGGAAGGAAAGATAAAATTTTCTGTCCCTTACATGCCCCTCTCTCACTTGACCTGAAGATTTTTTTTTTTCCCTTCTTCTTAGAAATTACCAAGGAAACTATTTAATTGCGGTTTTTGCCATTGAAGGAACTTTCACACCAACCTAATACTTTCCTTCTTATAGACATCGTCTCTGAAGTGCTTTGGAATTGTTATTCTTCATTTCATTATGAACCATTTTAGAATTTTCCTTTTATTTAAAATAATTGATCCATGTTTTACTGTAAACCATTTTAATCTTTAAAATAATCAGCCAGTGCATAAATGTCAAAGTATCCATGTTGTATTATTTCACTTTCCAATTTAGGAAGTAGACATTCCCCATAATTTATGACAGAATTGTTAAACATTAGGCTATTTGCCAGCAGTTTAATCCAGTGTAAAAACACATTATTGCTGAGATTCTTTTATTAGCTTCAAATATTTTCGTTTCAATAAGAAAATATTTCTTCTTATTACAAAAAACATGAACTTTCACTGGATTTAAATTCCTACACGTGGAGGTTGAAAAAAGGGAAACAGAGCTATAGACTGTTTGCCAGCAGTTTAATCCAGTGTAAAAATACATTATTGGTGAGATTATTAGCTTCAAATATTGTTGGTTCAGTAAGAAAGTATTTGTTCTTATTACAAAACACAAAACTTCCACTGGATTCAAATACCTACGTGTGAAGGTTGAAAGAAGGGAAACGGAGCAAGATACAAAAAGAAGTTGTGGAGTTTATTTTCTTGGAAATTTCCAGGATTATCTATCCAAAGTAATGATCTACTTAATATACTCCAAATTACCTGGAGAAAGGTCCTAATTTTTTAAAAATGGTAATAACGCTCCCTGCTGGTTGCTTCAGAAGGGAGCAAACTACATCTTCACTGAAATTTGTTTAAGGAAACAACAAAGGAAAATAGAAGGAATTTGTTAAAATCAGTTTTTAAACTACTTGCTGCATTTTGATATGTTATAGCGGAGGCATCAGCAGAAGGCTGTTTCATTAGGGGAGCTCTTCAGAAATTTCGTAGGAACTCACACAAGTTAGCCTCACAGTGGAGCCAAAACGTAGTTTTCTAGTGCCCTCTGGTGGTTAAAGTTCAGTATTACTCTTACTGAGATTGTGCTGTTGGAATGGGAAAAATTACAATAGTGGGAATTCTTTTTTTTTTTTTTTTTTCTGCTCAGGGGTTGAAATTAAAAATTGTAAATTTACTTCACAGTTATATTTGACATGTTGTCATTTGAACAGTGTGTATATAAATCCAAAATGTCTGATAAGTTACCAGGTTGAGCCACCTAAATTAGCTGCCATTCTATTTGGACCTATAAAAATGGCAATTTTATAATACAGTACATTACCTAAAAACAGGTCGCATATACTTATTTATCAGTTGAATTTTGTAAAAAACAGAACCTTCCTTTTTTTTTAAACAGAACCATTTTTTAAGACTAGTTTTCTGTCTCTCATAGCTTTCCTGGATTTCCCTAATACTTTCAAGGGGAGTATTATAATAAGTTTTTGCTATCAGGAGAATTTCCAGATAGAAAGCATGGTATAACCCACCCTCTAGAAGAACTGAAAAAATTTGGCCTAAAAGGGCAGGATAACTAATGGTCACATTTTAAAATAATGTCTTGGATGAAGAAAAAGGAAGCTGAAATAAAACAAAAACACTGGGGATAGTTATAAGTCAAATCAAATTGGAAATAAAAGATTAGAAATAAGCATGAATGGCGAAGAACTCCAGCTGAAGGCTTGGCTAATCATATTTAAACCCACGTGTCTTACCATCCTCTTCAAATGCAGCTTCACTCCTAGAATGGGTTTGAAATGGCTTTTCCCCAGCTTTTCCTCTTCCTTGATGTTTTCTTAGTCTTGCACTCTGGCCACCTTATCTGGCTTAGCTTCTTCCCTTTGGATACCATCTCTCATGTCCTGGAATGTTATCTGCTATTTTCTGACATTTTCTGTTATTTTAAGTCCCTCTTTGAAATCTTTACAAACCCTAATTAAATCTTATCACCCCCTTGCTTAACTCTGCTCAGTAACTTCCCACTACTTTCAGAAGAAAGAAGGAAGTAAGGAAGGAAAGATGGAAGGAAAGAAAGAAAATCCTTACTTTGGTTACAAGGACCTGTGTGATCTGGCTCCTTCCTTCCCCTTCCCCTTCATCTGATGCCATTCTTCCCTCCTTCACATCCTGACAACAACATTCGTCTTCTTTCCAGTGCTTGGATGGAGAACACTCACCTGTCTGACGGCTTTACATGACCTTCACCCTCTGCCTAGCACTCTTCTTTGGAGTTTTGCTGACTGACACTTAGTGTTTTCGGCTTGAGTTACAAAGTCTCCTTCTCAGAGAGGATTTCTCGACCACTCTAACTGCGAATTCATCAACTGTGGCCGGCTCCCTAAATGAAGGCTATTATATTTTGTATTTACACTTGACTTGCTTATTTGTTTATATCTTTCTTCCCTACCCAAATTAAGCTCCACAAGGAAGGGATCAAGTCTGCTTCATTCATCGCCCTGTAATCCAAGTCTGAAATACTCCCAGATCTATGGATACTCAATAGATATCTGTTGAGTTAATCAATGAACATGACCACTTGGTAGCCTTCCTTAAGTTTACCTATATTAAATTCTCAGCTATGCTTTGTCCCATCTATGATCATACTTGATGTTTATTTATGATGTAATTATTCATTCTTTCCACACATTTTTGAAAGAGATTTTGTGTTTTGTTTTTATGGAGTAAGATTTTAAGTTGTCACCTGAACTTACCACACCACTAGCTCTCACAATGGGAGCCTTTAAGTCAGGAAAGACGTTCTCCAAGTACCATTTGAAACTTTTGCACTTCAGTTTCTTTCGCAGCTCCCTTTGCTGGGTGAGGTTGCCAACATCTAGCCCTTGGTCGATGAGGTGGTCTCCATGGCCATAGAACAGCTCCTTATACTCATCCAACCAGACCTCAGCAACCCGCACCAAGTTCCGCTCTACTGTCTTCATCCGGTCTTTGGGGAAGGAATACGGATTGTCATTTCTGAATATATGGCCCACTCGGGAGCAGGGAATGATCTCAATTTCACCACCACACATCCACACCTGGAAGAATTTGATGATAAGCATCAATTATCAAATGATTATCCACAGATCATGGGCACTTAACAATGACAAGAAACCACCTGGCTGGCGACCTGGTTTCCCCCTACCTGAAATAATATTCAACTTCAAAAACACTGTTGCAATAGAAAATCAAACTCAACAGGCTTATTTAATTTTGTGTATTGCTGTGGATCATTTTAGGATTAGTGAAATGTAGTTTTTTCATTTCCTAACCTGCAATGTAAGTTTTTTTTTTAATTGGTAAATAAATCTTCACAGAATCCCATTTTGTAAAATATGAGTTCTTGTTTTGGTTGAATCAGGAAAAGAAGTGTAGATGTCCATTTGTTCACATTCCCCTACTCTCATTTTGGGAGGAACCAAAAGGCTTGTGGTACACAACTCAAAACCATTTTTCTTGATCAGCAGCTCCAAAATTACACCCTTTTACCTACATACAGAACACCCACCCAATAGGAAAGCAATTGCTTTTTGGATACTCTCTACTACTGCTGTTGCCAAGGCTTTCTCAGAAGTTAATTGGTGATTGTATAATAGATGGTATAAAGTATCCAAAGGAGCTGTACTATGAGCACACTTGACCTGTCGGTGACCTGCTTTAGAGGTATTTTTACCTCCTTCTGTCATTTGTGTTCTCCAAGATGATCCAATACAGATTGAGTCTATTCCTTCCAACATACTAGACAGATGTCCCAGAAGAGTTATTCTGTATCACGTATGACTCCCACAACATTTACTCTGAGTGGCAGAAAGTCATTTCCCCTATATTTACAAGCAGAAATGGTGTTGTGAAAGACTAGGGAATGCTAATAAATTTCACAACAGCAATTGATTCCTCCAAATTCAATCTGAGATATGAAAAAATTAATCCAGAGACCCTAAAATTTCTGCGAAATTTCCTCTTAGTGGCAGTCACATATCTGATTATAGTAGTAAAATCAAACCATTTAAATTAACTCATTATTGTAAAGAAAATTTGGGAAACACCTGGTAATACCTTGAATGAGAGCTCCATATTTTCCCCACCCCAAACATCAAGGCCAGGGTCGTATGTTCCAAGTTCAAAAAAGTAACTTTTGTCAATAGAAAATAATCCACCAGCCATGACAGGGCACCTACAAAAAGAAAAGTTTGTTTTTTAAACTTGCATTTCATGAAAGTTCGACTTTTAGAGTTGGTCCTCTGTACATTTGTACTGGAGGTAGAAGGCTTTTCAGAATAGCTATCTGATGCAGGGAAGCCCTGGGACGGAGTCACAAATAGGGCTTAAATGATGCCATCCCTCGATCATTGTGGCAGAGCTTGATTAGGTTCAGCAAAGATGTATCCTGGAACTAGTATTATTTGCCCTTTATACTGTGACACAAATTGTCCAGGAATGTTGTTTTTAACACTTATTCAGGGCTGAGGGAGTATCAGGCACTATCGTAAGTATTATATACATACCAGCCCAGACTTCACAAAAAATCCTGTGAGTATGTATGATTATTAAGAATCTGCAACACTGGGCCGGGCACAGTGGCTCAACCTGTAATCCCCAGCCACTTTGGAGGGCCGAGACAGGGCGGTTCACGACGTCAGGAGATCAGACCATCCTGGGGCTAACACTGGTGCGGAAAACCCCGTCTCTACTAAAAAAAATACAAAAAACTAGCCGGGCGACGGTGGCGGGCGCTTAGTCCCAGCTGCTCGGGAGGCTGAGGCAGGGAGAACGGCGTAAACCCGGGAGGCGGAGCTTGCAGTGAGCTGAGGATCGGGCCACTGCACTCCAGCCCGGTGTGACAAGCAGAGCGAGACTCCGTCTCAAAAAAAAAAAAAAAAAAAAAAAAGAATTCGCAACACTGGATGTGAGATCTGGCTGCGACATCTGTCACCCCATTGATTGCCAGGGTTGATTCGGTTGATCCGGCTGGCCAGGCAGGTGTCCCCTTCCTCCCTCACTTCTCCGTGTGCGTCCCTCCCGGAAGCTGCGCTCTCTGTGGAAGAGGCCGACCATCCCCGACAGAGGAGGGCCGGTCTTCCCTCAAGGGTATATGAGCAGCTGCGCTCCCTGCTAGAACCTCCAAGCAAGCTCTCAGGAATTGGCAACACAGAGAAGGTAAGAAACTTTCCCAAGGACAGTTGACACCTTGGGTTTGCTCTGGGCGGTCTGAGGGGACGCTGTGCCACTGACTCCACTGTACTGCCTCTCAGCGGTTACCGGAAGGAAGGCCGTGAGTGTGAGTTATCCAGGTTCTGGGTATTTTGAACAAAGAATTGAACAAAACACTAACAAAGGAACGAAACACATGAAGGAAGCAGCACAAGCAGGGATTTATTAAAGCGAGAAAGCGCTCCACAGGGTGGGAGTGGGCCGGAGCAAACGGGTTACAAAGTTTTCTGAGTTTCGAGTACTCCTTCCGAGGTCCCTATCGGCTGCCCCTTATCTGGGTGAAGGATTTGGTTGACTAATGAAAGGCTGAGGTGAATCGGCGCCCTATGCAGATGAAGGGAAGGTCCCTGCTTGGCCAGTCCAAGGCACCCTCCCTTTCCGTCTGAGACGTGGTGGAAGGGGAGGGCTGTAGGGAGAGTAGCCTTTGATCCTTTTTTACTCGGGTGTGGGGAAATGGAATTTTCCTTCTGGTTTAGCTTTAGGAGGTGGGTGTTAATCGGCCTTCGATCCCCTGCCCCTAGACCCAGGTGTTTTCCTTTTGATCCGGCTTTGGGAAGTCAGCAGGAATTGGTCTTCGATTCCCTGCCCCCCAGACCTTGGTGTTTTTCCTTGATTGGACTTCAGGAAGTCAGCATGAATTGGCCTCAAGGTTCTTGCCTCCAGACCCTATTCTCCTGCCTCACAACCACACACAAACTTTACCCACAGCATGTTATATGGCAAGCACCTTTCAAAGCACTTTATGTATTATCTGATTCAGTTCTTAAAACAATCTAAGTAGCAGCTACTTTTATAAGTCTTCATGTAAAAATGAGGAAACAGAGGCTCAAGATGATAAGTAGCCTTTTTAAGCTCATACCACTTCTCAGTAGTAGAGTGGAGATTCAAACTGTCTCCAGAGCCTTCACTAATAATATTGATCATGGAGAATAGAAACTACATTTTAGTCAGCAGTTAGCGAAGACTGGAATCACTTCCTATGGTGGTCACCACTCAGCCAGCTGAAGTAGTTTCTGTGGAGAGTCTGCTCTGTGCTTAGTGTATACAGTGATCTCAAGGGGGAGGTAATTCCTGTCCCACACCTCTCTCCCCTCTGCCACCATTTATGTTCATGTTCTTTCTACACTCCAATTTTCCTACTACTCTATCCAGAATGCATTCTCTTCCTAACATTATGTTGAATGTAGTCTGAACTCAACCACTGTATTGGCCCTCAACATGAGAGTTTGGAAAAAGCAGAGGTTCTTTAGGTGTAGGTTCAGAATAAGAGTGTTAAATCCAGGTAGTTCTGGGTTTGAGTCTCAAATTCTTCTTTCATTAACTGTGTATCTCTAGGAAAATTACTTAATGCTTTTAAGTCTCAATTTCCTCATCTCTTTAAGGTGAATACTTCCACCTGCCTCCTAGAGTTAGGAAGAGAGTTAGGTGCCTGGCACAGAGTGCTTAATAAGTGGTAGAACCTTCACTTCTTTGCTTGGTGGAACAATTCTGAAGGTATCACAACTGGCAAGGAAGGTGGTATGACTGATTGAGGGGTAAGTTTGGGGAAAACATGCTTCAATGCACAGTCTGGGCTTGGCTTTCTCTTGGGGCTGGCTTGCTTGTGTCTGCTTAAGTGGTGACTACAACAGGGAAAATTTAAGCTCCCTGCTGCTCTTTCTGTGGCTGGCTGAATGCTTGTCCTGTAGGCCTAGATTCTGAAGAAGTAATGGGAGGCCTCCACTTCAGCTTCAGGTCTAAGCTGTGTTCTTTAATGCAGTTTCTTGGGAATAAAAGCCCAAACTTGAATTCATATCCAGCTTCTGAATCGATTTTTAAATTTATTCATAGAATTTGGCACTTTTCTCATGGAGGGGGTAGGATTAGTCTGTAAAAGAAAATCCTAACCATTGCTATCATTAGCATGATATTTTATTACTATTATTTACTTTTAATTTGTATTTATGTTTACTTTAATATTACATGTGTTTATATAGTATGTATGCAGCACATTTTGCTAGTTTGTGTTTCTTAGGTTACAAATCCTAGGGGACAGGATAGCATTAGTGAATTTTTGTGTGTTCAGCCCTGAGTAAGGTACGAATGAACAGTGAAGAATTTGTTTTGGGAACAAATTTCTCAGGAATATTGTGTTTGCTTTGGTAATCTATTGGCTAGAACTGTGATTCTTAATGTTCTATAGAATAATAAGCTGTTTTGTAGAATTTTTTATGCTTTTACGAAAAGATATATGACTGCTTTCTAGTCTTAAATTTCACACACTTACCTTATTGCATCAGTTTCTTTAATTCTGTTTTTTGCAATGACATCTGGAGGAATTGTTCTCCAACCAAAGTTCATGGGCCACACAAAGATGCCTCTTTGAAAGTTGTCCACTGTCATGTAACTAATCCAGGAAGAAAAAAACCGAAGTGTTATCTGGGATTATATAAATCTTTATGTACTTTATCAATTTGGTTTCACAACGTAGTCAAATGAATGAAACAAGTGCTTATGATGATTTTAGAGCACCACCTTTTAATAATAGTTCAAGAAGTTCATTTACAAGTACAATTTGCTTTAGTAACTAATTGGCTTGATTATTTGTGCTTAACTTATACTTTTATTTTAACACTATTCTGGCCAGTTTTGAAGAAAAAAAGTACAAGGGCAACTTAGAAGCACATACACGTTTCCCACAGAAATAAGAACTAAACTTGAGGTAAATAAATATTTGTGGGTTCAGCTAAATATAAAGGGGAAAAAAAAGATAATGAGTATTAGGATTTATTGTTATTTAGAGTCAAGAATTTGTAGTGACCAGATAGATTATTGCATCAGCAGACTCTGATCCCAAGATATCGACCATGCTTTTCCATTTATTTAAGTAAACTATGTATGTTTTAGATTTTCAAAAAACGCACATATTGGGCATATACTCAGCACTTTCTGCTGCTTGTGTTTAAAGATGTGCTTAGAAGTATCTTGTGGAATGTGTCAATATTACCTCATATCCTTATCATTGATGACTTCGATTACTGGACAGGCCACTTTCTTTCTACTTAAATACACTCTTTCCAGAAGAGGTTCCAACCAACCAACGTTACATTCCACATGAGAATCTAAAAATGTCAACACATCACCTAGAGAGCCAAAAACACAAAATCTTTGAAAATACAATATATTGAATGTGTGTACTTCATGTTCAAAGGTATTGATGATTGCTCCAGAAATGTGGCTGTAAATGCAGTAATCTTTTTTTTTTCTTTCTGAATTCGTAGTCAGCATAATTTCATTTCATACTGAAATGAGAGAAACTTTGCTCCTAGGAGTCCTGTGGTGCAAACTTAATTTATGTTTGGAAAAAAATGGTAAGCCATTTAGAATGGGTAAACGAATCTGAAAAGAATACTTGGTATTAAAGGTAGTTGCTGAAGTCCCCTCTAAGAGAGTGTGCCCATTAACGCTGGGGATGCAGGATTTGGGACTTTGTTTTTAAGAAGCAGAGAGACTGAGATGACAAGTTTGTCCTTAGGAATGATGAAGAGGAAAAATTACTTCACACAATAGGGATGAAAGAAATTAAAGTGGACGAACCGGCGAGGCTAGGAGGTACTAGAAAAGAGTTATAGGAGACGGGAGTGGGGAATGGGAGGTTGCTGATTAATGGCTATGGAGTTTTATTTTTGCAAGGTGAAAAGAGTCATGTAGACTGCACATCAATGTGAACGTATGTAACACTATGGGCCTGTACACTTAAAAATGGTTAAGATGGTCCATTTTTATATTCTATGTATTTTACACAATTTTTAAAAAGACTTAAGAGGAAGAAAAAAAAAAGGAAAAGAAAGTTGGAGACCAGAAGTAGTATTAAGAACTCTTTTTTCCCCTGTTAGTTGTGTGAAGTAACACTCTTTCCCTCCCCAGTGAAACCTCAGTAGCATCTACATTGCTCCAGAGGATCTTATACAAGTGAAGTATGTGTATGTGTGTGTGTGGTGTGATGTGTGTGTGAGAGAGTGTAACAATCTAGGAAATAAGCTCCTGGTCCAGATCCTATGTGTGATCTTTCAGGCCCAACCACAGGTAAAACAAAGCCTCTACCTAGTGGGGCTCATGGGGGAAACCTGCTTTCTCACTCAGACTTGGTGCCCAGCCAGTGTGTTGAAGTCTCTAAAGGGAGTTGTGGTCCAGGACTCAGACCCTCCACTCGGCTGCAGGACTTGCTCTTCTGCCTGTCTGCATTCCTAACCCAGGTGCCTCCATTCGGGCCGAAACCTCTGCCAGGACCACTTTATTGGAGAGGGAATGGGTCTCGAAGACACTTTGCTCAACTCGGACTCACTATTCAGTGCTTTCCCACTCCTAGCCTTTCCCTTTCTTACTCTGGATCCCAGGGCCACATAACAGAAGGACCCTTTTGTGCTGGGTTCCTTGAGCAGGCAGTGAGCTGCCCCTCTTGTCTGCTCTGCTCTGACCCACCGCGCAGCAACATTCCAGGGGGAAAAATGGAACCCAGGAGGAGCCAATGCCTTCTCCTCTTCAGCCTCCTGCTGATACTGTTGCAGTAAGGGATTAAGGCTTGACTACTGCTTTCATTTTGGTTTATCATTTTAATTGACTACTTTGATACCTGGATGCTCAGCTCAGCTCTGACATACCTGTAAGAACAACCATCATCTAAGTGCTTGTTCTATGCCAGCCTCCATTCTAAACATTCTTCATGGATGTTTTATGTCGTCCTTACAACAACCCTGTAGTATAGAACTAATTTTTATTCCCACTTAAGAGACAAGGAAACTAAAGAACAAAGACCTTAGGTAACTTTTCTATGGTTGCACAGCTAACAAACAGCAATGTGATATTAGAAAACAAGTAGCTCATTCCATAGATTACGTTCCTTAAAAATTGCTAGAAGGAGGCAGAGCTTTGGGTATGGGAAGGCTTAGAGAACAAAATGAGGACAGTTATCTAGATGATAGATCATTATCACTGAAATCTGCAAACTACCTCTCAATTAATGGAATTTAGCATCATATTAATTACTTGGTTAACAATGGCATTTTTGCATCAGGGTAAGGTATTGGTGTGGAGTGTTCTTGAGGAGTCTGTTTAGTGAAACCATCTGTGAGAGGCAACTCCCCCACCATGTAGTCCTCTGTTCTTGGAGATGGCAGTTTCATCTCCTGACCAGGCTGGAAGGGTCCTATTTTCAGGGCATTAATGCTTGTTTGACAATGACAGAGTATTGTCCCCTGCATGGTCTGAATGTGTGTGTCAATCCAAAATTCATATTTTGAAACCTAACCCTAAGGTGATAGTATTAGGAGGTGGGGCCTTTGTGATAAGATCATGAGGGTAGAGCCTTACTTAAGTAGGATTAGTGCCCATATGAAAGAGGGTGGAGAGTGTTTGTGAGCCCCTTTTGCCCTTCCACCATGTAAGGTCACAGCAACAAGGTGCCACCTTTGAAGCAGACAGTGAGCTGTCACTAGACACCGAATCTGCTAGTGCCTTGATCTTGGACTTCCCAGCCTCCAAAACTGTGATCAATAAATATATGCTATTTATAAATTATCTAGTGTAAGGCATTTTGTTATAGCAGCCCAAAAGGACTAAGCCATCTCCTAAGGGTGTCCTTTGGGGATAGCACTTTTGGGACAACCCTCTCCCTGGTCATGGGAAGACTCACAGGGTCATGTAGGTGTATGAAGCATGGCCTGCTAAAGTGCACTTGGCTAGTGGTATACAATGTGGTAAAAAAAAGATTCCTGGCCAGGCGTGGTGGCTCATGCCTGTAATCTTAGCACTTTGGGAGGCCGAGATGGTAGGATCATGAAGCTGAGAGATCAAGGCCATCCTGGCCAACATGGTGAAACCCCATCTCTACTAAAAATACAAAAATCAGCTGGGTGTGTGTGTGTGTGCCTGCAGCCCTAGCTGTTCAGGAGGCTGGGGCAGGAAAATCACTTGAACCCGGGAGGTGGAGGTTGCAGTGAGCAGAGATGGCGGCACTGCACGCCAGCCTGGTGACACAGCGAGACTCCGTCTCAAAAACAAAAAACAAAAAAACAAAAACAAAAAATAAGATTTCTACTTGTGGTCCATTCAGACCTAGAGTTTAAAGAGCAGTGTTTACTACACCACCTGTCCCTATCCCCCTAGCAGCCTTATGAAGTCACAGGGGCCTGGATTATCTTTTGCAGTCCCCAGTGGCAGCAGGATGGGTCCCCAAACCTACATTCACTTCCCACCTGGCCCAGATCCCTGTGAAAATTCTCATTCATTTGCTGCCAGGACCTAAGGGAAGCAGCATCTGCTCAAAACATAGTCTGGAATTTTATATTGTTTTATTTTGGGGAAGAGGAGAATCCTCCCATGCATGCATGCTATTGCTCTACTTTCAGACATTTTGTTTTAAAATAAGATCTTAGGACTATGTTAGGTGAGAAAACAGGGAGCTCTCTGTGTAGCTGACTCTTGGTGGGATTTGTGATTGGCGTGGTTATTGTCTATGGACATTGTACACACTGTTCCTGATTTGGAGAGGCTGAGAAGCACAGTGAAATAAGCATAGCATTAAAGTTACATACAACAGCCTTCAATCCGAGCTCTGCTTTTCCTAGCCAGTTTAGATAAGTTACTTAACCTTTTTGAGCTTTGCCCTGTAAAGATATTTCTAAGATCTACCTGATACCTAAATTCTTTAAAAATGGCTAGTATAATTTACAGTCAGAATAATCAACCCAATCACTTAAAATTTTTAAATTGACACATAATAATTGTATATATTTATGGGGTACATAGTGATATTTGATACATAAAATGTGTAGTGATCAAATCAGGGTAATTAGCATATCAATCACCTCAAACATTTATCATTTATCTGTATTGGGAACATTCAAAATCCTCTCTGATAGCTACTTGAAAACATATAATAAACTGTTATTAACTATAGTGACCCTATAGTGCTATAGAGCACTAGATTTGGAAAGGGTAGGGGAGAGGGAATATAGGGAGAGGTTGGTTAAAGAATATAAAATTTTAGTCCAATCTTGATTGCTACCTGGTAGGATTTTCTTTTTTCTAAGGATAGGTCACAATAATACTGGATTGTTTACAGATGGGTTTCATTTGTAGCTTAAAAATTTGGAGGGTGGGGGGCAACATAAAACTGTTCAATGTGCCAAACAATTTTGGGTCCTTGTTGAGCATGGACCCCCACTTATATCCAGTGTACCAGCCTGGAGTATTGCTGCAGAACCAGTTAATGCTGGATGGTTATGTCAAGGGTTCCTCGAGAGATGTTGGCTTGGCATGCCATTTAATTTTACATAATGCCTCCTAAGTAATGCTAAGGAAACAATTTTTACCTGCAGCAGATACAAGTTATAAAAGTTTGCAGAAAGATGTCTACTGTTGCTTTTTAGGAGAGGAGTTTGCTAGGAGTTAGATGTCACCTGTCCAGTTACTTAAAGTTAGCCAAGTGATTATTTAGAATGCTCATAGAAATGTCAGGAATTTTGCTAAACGCCATGTCATGAAGGAAATGAAAACCTAATATTTACTTCGACTCTCTACTGCCTGACTGTAACTCCTCTTGGCAGGGCAGTAAATCACTTGGTCTGTTCCATACTAGGAAGGAATGTGGGTGATCTACTTGTTCCCTGATATCTCATTTACTGCATCTTTTTAATTCTGTTGGCTTCATATAGTGAGCAATTCTTAGAGATCCATTGCCCCGGCCTACCTGTTAAATTTTGAAATCCTACTTGGGCCTCTCAACCTCCTCATTCACAGCAATGAACTGATTGGACCTAATCTTTTTGCCTGAAATAGATTCAGATGAAGAACTAACATGCCCTGGAAACGGAATGCATAGTAGACATCGCTAACGGTAAGGCAGATCAGTGCTTGGCCCCTTATTATTTTGCAGATGATTGCAGACTTTCAGAGAGCCTCTTGCAGACCTTCAGAGAGCCTTATAATACCATGGGACCAAAATAGGCCATCTGACTTCTATTTTTGCATGTCTTTGGATCTCTGGATCTCACCCTTGCCTGTTAATTCCCTTTTGAGTCCTAAAGGGCAAATCTTTAGGGAACAGTTGCGCCAAGGCCTGTCAGATTCTGGACTCAGATTCTTATCTTTAAACTCCTTGTTTGGTGAGGCATCCTACAGAAAATTTTTGTCTGCTGTCTTTGCTGACCTCTAATTTACAGGAACTCTTCAGGAGGCCCTTAGTCTCTTATTTATCTCTACTCTTGAGAGCTGTGGCACACCCAGGGGAGTTTGAGAGGACCCACCCTGCCTGCCATCTCTGCTCAATGCCAGTCTCTGAATTACATTCTCTGCTAAAACTGATCCTGCATTGCCTTGAATTCCCCACCGGGGACAGGTGTACTTCCTGGCATTGGATGTATCCCTGGGCAAGGATACATCGAGACACACCTTTCTTCTTTCCAAACTCTCAGGTACCCAAGCTCCACTAATGCTGCTCAAAGTGTAGGTCACAGACCCTGCTGTCTACAGGGAGATAGCAATAGAAATTGAGAACAAATATTTTGAAACTTTATAGCAATTTGCCAAATTTATAAATTTATTATTTACTGTTTTTATATACATGTAGATACATATGCATATATATACTGGAAATGTAAATAAATAGTTCAATATTTATAGAAAATTAGGTTTTTGGTGATTTTTTCACCTGTATAGTGGATTGAATTATTTGCTTTAACCGCTTTCCGAAATTATTTGCCATGTAACCNTTTTTTGAGACAGAGTTTTGCTCTTGTTGCCCAGGCTAGAGCAGTGGTGTGATATCACCTCACTGCAACCTCCACCTCCTGGGTTCAAGAGATTCTCCACCTTAGCCTCTTGAGTAGCTGGGATTACAGGCACCCACCACCACTCCTGGCTAATTTTTTGTATTTTTAGTAGAGACAGGGTTTTGCCATGTTGGGTCTCGAACTCCTGACTTCAGGTGATCTGCCTGCCTCAGCCTTCCAAAGTGCTGGGATTACAGGTGGGAGCCACTGCACCTAGCCATATATATTTTATATATAATAAAAATGGGTTTGTGTTTTATATATCTACTTTCCTTTTTGAGTAATATTTGTTATAATTTACAAAGGGGTAGGTCAATAAAAAACTGGAAATTAGGGGAAAAAAGTCCTTTTCAGATAGTTTGGGAAGCATCACTCTACTAGGCAGTGGCAAGCAATTAAGATACACCTAGCTGGGGTTTTTCAAACTGAGAGCTGTAGATCCTCTTAGTGAATCAATCACCAAATCAATTTATTGAGATTGGCCAGGATCTAAAAAATAAATAACATAGAAAAGAAGACATGAGAATCTATTCCACATGTTATTTGATAAAATGTCTACTGTAGTTATATGTGTGATTACACATGTAGTGAATTGTGATGAAAAATTTATTTCTACACAAGTCATCATCAAAATGGTTTGAAAGTTACTGAGCTAATATTTTCAAGGGTGTTAATGAATCTGAATTTACATTCAGATTTGCTAAATTCAAAGAAATTACTTTATGGATGTAACTGCAAACACTTGAGCAAGCAGTTGCAACTGCTTTAATCAAGCTCATAACACCCCTTTTAAGACACGCCATCCATGTCGTCTAATAGTTTGGACTGTGTTGGAGGCCATTACTAGCATACTCTGTGCTCCATGCAGGCAGAGAGAACATTTTTAAATAATCCATATTTGGTTCTGTATTCTACTTTCTGCACGTGAATATCTAATTTTCATCTCAAATTTATATGGACAAAATCAAAACTCAACTGCAATTCCAAACCTGCTCCTCCAATTTTGAGCCTACCACCCACCAAGCTGTTCAGATACAAGTCCTAGGGTTTGTTTCTGATTGTTCTCATTCTTATTCTCTTCACATCCTATCTGATGGCAAGTCCTATACGTTCCATGTGCACAATCTATGATGAAGCTGACCATTTCTCCCATTTACCCTGGCACCTCCCTGGTACTTGGACAACTAAAATAGCCTCCTAACTGGCCTCCCTGCTTCCTTTTTCATCTTCCTAATATCTGTTATCTACACAGTGGCCAGAATGAACTTTCAAAATGTACATCAGACAGTTTTGTTCCCATTTAACATTCTTCACTGGCTTCACCTTATACTGAGAATAATGCCTACAATCTTTAAGTGATGCACAAAACTTTAGAAAAAGTTGCTTTTTTCTTTCCCCCCAAATGAATCTTTTATGACTCTCCCCGTGGTCAGCACCCATGAGTCAAAATGAACTTATTTCTTTACCTTGAATATGCTAAGCTCATTTCTTCATTAGGACATTTGTACTTCTTGTTCCATTTGCTTGGGAATAGTCTTCACCTAGACCTCAGCTCAAAAGTTACCTACTTAAACTAGTTCTTGAGTATCCTATTTGTACATCATTTATAGATAATTACTTTACAAAGGAAATTAAGCATGGAATACCATTAGATTTTTCTGAATGCAGTCTCTCATCAAGAATCTTAACTGTCACTGCAATGCCAATTTTGGTGTGATGTATTTGTTGTTCACTTAAAATTTCCTCTATAAAGAGAAGACATTTGTTAGCAAACCAATGAAATGAGAAGAGCTTCAAACATGGGGTCCAGTTACGAGAAAATTAAACTCACGTAAGCAGATAATTTCCCATCAGAACATGCTTGAATTTAAGCTGGTGAAGAACTGTAAAAGCAGGGCGTACAGGACCAGAGTAGTGACTAAGTGTCTAGAGGCCTCAAGGTGTAGTAGATAAGAGGATGGCCTCTGGAGTCAGGGCATTCAGGTGCCAGCTTTGGATTTACCACTTACTAGATGGGGGAGCTTGCATAAGGCACAGCCTCACTGCACCTCTATATTCTCATATGTAGAATGAGGATGTGATTGTACCCATCTCATAGAGTTATTGTGAGGATTCAATCAGTTAATATATGAAGTATTCAGAATGGCACCTAGCATATAAGTCAGCTAGTATCACAGGGCACAGATCCTTCCTTAGAAACTTATGAGCGTGAACCCAAATGTTTGATGTTGTTTTTAGAATACTCATAAAATAGACTCACTTCTCATTCACTCACCAACACCTGCACACTAAATAAAGGAGAGAAAAAGAGGGTATATGGCCTTTGGGGAAGGCGGAAAGAACCTAGGAAGAACAGACATGGGTCAGAGAAGAGAGGGGTGAGGATTGTAGAATTAAAACTTTATGAAATCTTGAAATACTGATTGGTCAGGTCAAAAAGGCGCAGGCTTGAAGAAGCTCCTAGTGACCAAATTTGGGACAATTGGAGTACCAACAAGAATAATGGTGATATAATACACATTTAACTTCTAAGCCATGAATCCATATTGGTGAGGGGATGAGAGGGAGGGGAGAGGAAGATTGAGGGGGAAGGGAGGAAGAGTTAGAAAACAGGAGAGGGAGAGATAGAGATTTTTTCCTTACACATGAGTGCCAGCTAAATAAAAAAGAACGAATTATAGAAAAGCAATTTTTCAGTCCTCAGTGTAATAATTGATTTAAGCAAGGATCATCAATGGATATTAAAAACCATTGGGTAAAACATTGTTAGAAAAACAGAATATTCTCATGGGTTAATGTATCATTCCACAAATTACGTCTTACTCCCAAAGTAAAGATCTAGCTGTCAATATCTTAACTAACTTCTCAAAGTTAGTATCAACAATACTGGTGATATTATGTTATATTATATACCTCTTGATGGGAATGTATACCATTTCTATCACCTATGTAGTAGCATTCTATATAATATTTTCACTCCAAAAACATCCTGCAGGTAACAAGAGGAAATCGAAAATTTCAGAACATGGTCAGTTGTACCAAACAAATGGCATGAACTTAAAATACATACATACACACACACACACACACACACACAAATGTTTAAGCAAAGTGTGAGGAGTTGACTATTCTAGACTAAGAAGACCAAACTATCAAATGCAGGGTATGAAACTTAATTAGTTCCTGAATTTAAAAAAAACGTTTTGCGGCCTGTAATCCCAGCATTTTGGGAGGCTGAGGCAGGCGGATCACGATGTCAGGAGATCAAGACCATCCTGGCTAATGTGGTGAAACCCCATCTCCATTAAAAATACAAAAAATTAGCCAGGCATGGTGGCAGGTGCCTGTAGTCCCAGCTACTTGGGATGCTGAGGCAGGAGAATGGCCTGAACCTGGGAGGCGGAGCTTGCAGTGAGCTGAGATGGCGCCACTGCACTCCAGCCTGCACTCCAGCCTGCACTCCAGCCTGGGCGTCAGAGCGAGACTCCGTCAAAAAAACAAAAAAAAAAAAACAAAAAAAAAATCCAAAACAAAACATTTTGGGAACAATGATAAAACTTGAAAACAGCATATAGTAGGTATTATATTTAGTTATGAAAGCTGTGCTTATTTAAGAGAATGCTCATGTTCTTCAGAGATGCCTACTGAGGTCCTTAGAGGTACAGTATGATGATGTCTGTAACTTCTTTTTCAAAGGTTCAGGAAAAAAAGTATATACAATAGGTGTCTATGTGTGTTTATGATAGAGCACATATTATAAAAACTTTAAAACTGATGGAACTAAGTGATGCATATATAGGCATCATTGTGCTGGTCTTTCACATTTTCTGTATGTTTGAGAAACATTTTAAATTAAAACAAAATGTAACACACACAAAAAATGAGTAGCTTCTTACCTGTTGCATTCTGTGCTCCTGCCAGCCTGGCCCTTATTAAGCCATGTCTCTCTTTGAGATGAAGAATCCGAACTTTTGGAAACTGGGACATGTATTTATCCAAATTATCTTTTAGGTAGTCTATATCAGAGTAAAGATAAACCAGAAACACTTGAATTAGCTAAGTCTGCATAGTATCAGAAGTGCCTTCCCAAAGTCAAATGCCAAAAACTATGACATTACCATCATCACTGAATTTTATTCCTTGGGTCATAATTTTATTTTCTGATGTCATTTTCTTGGAAGGATTCTGTCTGGTTTCAATATTCAAAGCTGTCTGATTTTTCAAACCCCAAATCTTTGTTTTCACTGTTGCAAGGTGATATAGTGGCGGGAATACCTTTCTGAGTATTTGTCAAGGTAGGGGAAGATTTGCCTTAAAATAAATGTAGCTCAGGCTTCTGCACAATTCTATTTCTACTCTCAGCCCCACCTCTTGCAAAAGCCCTTTCCGTGACCCAAGGAAGAGGCTAAACAATGTGTGCAAATAAGACCCTTTCATTTCCTACTCTGACATCCTCTTCCATTACACTTTTCCTCTCTTATTAGATGGCTATGGAGGGATCCAGCTAAAGGAACAGTTTTCTGGGGGCTTTATGAGCCATGTTTATGTGACTTACAGTCACTTCTGTGTGTAATTAAGCTATTGACAGCTATCCTAGGTCAGAATGGCTTCCAGAAAACTTTCTAAGAAAGTTTTTCTTAGGACCCTGGAAACTGAATAAGCTTCAGGTCCCACAGAATTTGGACCTACCCCTCATGAAGTGACTCTTATCTACTTTCTAATTGGGTGCTATTTTTGTTTATGCTTTCAAGGCCACATTTTATGTTTTTCAGCCAAGTTTTCTCTGTCATCCCACAGTTTCTTGAGCTCAATGTGATTATGGTAGAAACTCTGAAGCTAAAGAAACTTCCTGTGTTGCTGTGGTCACAGCTCAAGGCTAAGGCTTAGCTTAAGGCTAAGTATGTTAGCATTGCCAAGTCTTTGCTATTTTCTAAACTTTTCTGAAAAATGGGTTCTATTTTGGGAATTTGTAATGTGGCTGTCAGACCACCTACATACATAAGTTATTTGACAACCCAAAGAGTGAGATTCTTCACTGTAATAAACAAAAATGAATGTAAAGGTGGATTCTTCTTTTGAACTTTGTTGGAATTCCTCATCTCTCTTGTCCTATTGGCAATTTGTGTTCTTAACACTTAACTGAACACATCATATGCCTTGCTCTCAAGGAAGAAGCCATAAGACCTCAATTTCTTTGCCTTCCATAAAGTCCAACTGTAACTCTAGTTATTACCAGTAGGCAAGGCCTCCCTTTAATTGTGATTCCATTAAAAGGGATTTATGCAATTATAGAGGACATCTAAACTCCAGTACTTCAAAGTACCCATCTCCAAGGAGTCATAGTTAGAAGATCGTTCCAACATGGTAGGAGAGTTACAACTGAGACAACTAACTGAACAGAGCTCCAAATGACTTTTGATGTCCACACATGCTTAGACTTATGTCTCTGAGGCTCCACGTAAAACAATGCAGTTGTACAATGTTTATGCTTCATCAAATTATCCTGTAATTTTGCCATCCAAACTGCTACCAAACTTTGCTTCCACCAAACTTTGACATTTCAAGAGATAGCCTGAGTAGTTTTCTTACCTTTGGTGCTGAAGTCATCTACCAGCAGAATCTCCTTGATGAGGTATGGAGGAGAGCGATTGAGTACACTGTGAACAGATCTCAGGAGAGTGGACCATACTTCATCCACAAAGCACATGATGACACTGGTGGTTGGGAGGTTATTGTGAACTAGCTGCTCTGTACATCTGGGCCGGAATATAAGCAGAGCACAAGAGATGTGCTAAGGAGATCCACAAGATAGTTTTAAAAGTCACAGAGTGTGATGGTGTGCATATATACACACAGTCTGTCATCGATCTGTCTGGTCTATCAATCATCTATTTATATATACCAATGATGATTTTATTATTTATCATGTGCCTTTTCTTGAGGAGGGGTACATGCAAAATAAAAAAGCAGAAGGATTACCTGTAACAGTGGTTGTTATAAAAGGACTAGAGATGCAAGACATGAGAATGTCCCATGGAGACATCAAACTGCGGTGGAAAGGACATGGGCTTTACAGGTAGTTGGACTCTATTTTAAATCTCATGGCCAATATTTCTCAGGTCTTTAACCATTAATGCCTTCTTTAACTTCTCTGTGCCTCAGTTTCCTCATCTGCAGAATGAGGTAATAAATGGTTCTTATTCAATAGAGTATTGTAGCCTAGTGATAATGTACATACAAAGCCTAGCAGGGTTCCTGGCACAGGAATTTATGAAATGGTAGTTACTGCTATCATTACTAGTTTATGTGTTAGAAGATAGCATTCTGACTTATTTAATGTTCCCAAGTAGTTTATGATTGCCTTTCCAACTGGTCATCTGCCAAGTGCCACGGGATCTATTCATTTCTCCCATTCTGCTTGTGTATGTACTTATGGCATAATATATATGTGCCAAATAATTAAACTCTTTTTAGCTTCCCTATCTGGGGCTCCCTTGCTGATACTCTGCTACAGAATAGCCACAGCTGAAAAACCATTTTGCTGGCATAGGAATGCAATCCAGGCTACAGTGGGAGTTAGTATTCAGGTGGGTTGCAACTGGCCTGGGTTTTTCCCCATGCCCTGCGGAATACACTGCCTCACTGCTGGCATTCTTTCACCCCCTGCCTGTGCCACTCTTCATAGGCAGTGTCCAGTGGAACCTCACAAAATGTATTTGCCATCTTACTAACACAGCTACTGTCAGTAATGTGATCATTAATGATGATGATCATAAACATTATAAGCATTCCATATTATTTCAATGTCAACCTCAAATTACCAGCATCTCTTTCCCTTTTTATTGGTGAATAATCAAAATCATGGAAAGACTAGTCCGTGATTCTACTGTTAGTAAACGGCAGAGCTGGGATATGAACACTGATCCAGTCTGGCTCCAAAAGTAACCATTGAGGAAGCCTTAGATCCACAAGAATAGAAGCAGCTGGCAGTAGATGCAGCATTTTGTGAGAGCTGGCACTTCTGCCAAATAACATGGTTACACTTTACTTATTCCATAAATAAAAAATAGGTAAGAGCAAAAACCATAGTAAAGCAAATCACATTTGCATGGCACTCTAGTGTTGCCAGAGTGCTATTCTGTACATAATTGAATTCGGTCTTCATGACAACTGCTTGAAATACATATTATTATACACTTCTTCAAATAGAGCAAACTAAATCTTGGGAAGTTAAATGACTTACCCACATCATCCATCTAGAAAGGATATATAAGGAAATGTGAACAAATAATGTTTTCACTTTACTGCTGGTTTTTCTGTAGGAGAATAGGTTTTGGAAATAGATATGTGCTCAAATATCAGTTTTTCTAATTACGGACTTGGAACAGCTTTACTACTTCTTTGAACCTCAATTTGCCAACTACAAAGCTGAAATTAAACATGTACCTGTAAGATTACATATAAATATTATGTAAAGCTCATCTAATGTATATCTGACACACAGGGAGTACTTAAGAAATGGTAGACAAATCCAGCTATGCTTCATAATATCAATGGTTTCCTAATGGTTGTTTATCACAATAATTGACAAAGCCTTAGAAAAACATAAATATCCAATCCTCAGCTCCAGAAAATCAATGTACAAGGTTTGCAGAGGGCCCAAGAATCCATGTCTTAAAATACAAACAAATAAAACAAAATGCAAAGAAACCAACCAACCAACGAACAAAAGAACGACTCACAAATCATTGATTGGTGAGTTTAAGAACTTGAGCTCAAGATAAAGTTAATTTATTCTTATTATTTGAGGCTAATATTAAAAAAATAAATTGAGGGCTGATAGGGGCATGTCCTAAATATTCAAGTGACACAGAATTAAAATAACACATTTTGATTCAGTATCTTGATGTAGTGATTAGGTATCTAATGCTAACTTAAAATAGCAGACTGTCTAAACTAATATTAGTCTACACAAAGGATCCATGCATTGGCATTTCTGAATAATATGAGAAGATATTCCTCTCTTCACTTAAGAGCTTTAGCAGTTTACTTTGGTTGCCATAACAAATTACTGAAAATTCTGCTTAACAGTTCCTTCCTGAATGTATCTATTCATTCAGGATTTTTTACTCTGAACAGAAAGAAGATAACAGTCTGCATCCTCAACATTTTGCTTGGTACTCTCCTCAGCTAAATATCCGAGTTCATCATTGGCAAGTTCTGCTAATTTTCACATGACTATAGGACACAATTAAGCCAAGCTCACTGCCACTATGTAACACGGATCATTTTTCCTCCATTTCTCAATCATGTGCTCTGTATTTCCTTCTAAGCTTGTACCAGAAGTACTTACAATGCTCATATTTTTGCCAACATTCTGCTCAAGATAGCATACATATTTTCAAAGATGACTGATAGAAGCTTGCTTTCTTTCTGTTTTTTTCTGAAACAGAGTCTTGCTGTGTTGCCCAGGCGGGAGTGCAATGGCGCAATCTCGATAGAAGCTTTCTCTACTATGCTGCTCACTTCCTTCTGAGCCCTCACCAACAGCGTACTTGATATCCATATTTCTACCACCAGTGACTTCAGGGCATTCTAGGTTTTTTCTATGATGCTTCACAGAATTCTTCCAGCCTCTACCTATTACCTAATTCCTTGGTGTATTAGGCCATTTTTGTGTTGCTCTAAAGAAATCCACCTGGCCGGGTAGCAATTTGGGAGGCCGAGGCAGGCGGATCACTTGAGGTCAGGAGTTCGAGACCAGCGTGGCCAACATGGTGAAATCCAGTCTTTACTAAAAATACAAAAATTAGCTGGGTATGGTAGCAGGTGCCTGTAATCCCAGCTATTTGGGAGGCTGAGGCAGGTAGAATTGTTTGAGCGCTGGAGGTGGAGGTTGTAGTGTGTAGTGAGCTGAGATCATACCACTGCACTCCAGCCTGGGTGACAGAGTGAGACTCCATCTATAAAAAAAAAAAAAAAAAAGAAATACCCGAGACTAGCTAATTTACAAAGAAAAGAGGTTTAATTGGCTCACAGTTCTGCAGGCTGTATAGGAAGCATGGCTCTGGCATGTGCTCAGCTCCTGGTGAAGCCTCAGGGAGCTTTTACCCATAGCAGAAGACAAAGCGGGAGCAGACATGTCATGTGACAGAGCAAGCAAGAGTCAGCAAGGTGAGGTCTCCCACCCTTTTAAACAACCAAATCTTGTGTGAACTGAAGGAGAACTCACATATCACCAAGGCGATGGCACTAAGTCATTCATTACAGATCTGCCTCTGTGATCCAGTACCTCCCACCAAGTCTCACCTCCAACACTGGAGATCACATTTCAACATGAGATTTGAAGGGGACAAACATCCAAACCATATCACTTGGCTATTCCTTAGATGATACTTCTGTATTTTGGGGTATTTGTTATAGCAGCACCTCACTCCTTGATACCAAATTTATATTAGTTTCTTCTGACTACCATGACAAATTACCACAAACTTGGTAACATATTCTGTCACATTTCTGGAGGCCAGAATTCTAAAACCAAGATGTCAATAGGGCCTCACTCCCTCCACAAGCTGTAGGGGAGATTCAGTTCCTTCCCTCTTTCAGTTTCTGCTGGCAATCCTTCACTTGTTATGTCACTCAAATCTCTCTCTCTGTCTTCACATCACTTTCTCTGTGTCTCTCTGGGTGAAACCTCTACCTGGCTCTCTTTTTTATAAAAGTGTTTATACATGTGATTTAGGGCATTTGGGGCCTATCTGGGTAATTCAGGGTAAATGTCTCCTCTCAAGATCCTTCATCACATCTCTTGCTTCAAAAGGTAATAGTTACTCTTTTTCCAGGTGAGGTAATAATCACAGGTTCTGACAATTAGGAAGTAAATATAGTTTTGGAGAACCATGTCTTTTAGACTGACACAAGGGCTTATTGAGTTAAGGCAAGAAATAGGCTGGGTGAGGTAGCTCATGCCTGTAATCCCAGTGCTTTGGGAGGCCAAGGCAGGCGGATCACTTGAGGTCAGGAGTTCAAGATCAGCCTGACCAACATGGAGAAACCCCATCTCTACTAAAAAATACAAAAAATTGAGGTCTGCTCCAAGATGGCCAAGTAGGAAGAGCTCCGGTCTGCAGCTCCCAGAGTGACTGACACAGAAGACGGGTGATTTCTGCATTTCCAACTGAGGTACCTGGTTCATCTCACCGGGCCTGGTTGGACAGTGGGTGCAGCCCACGGAGGGTGAGCTGAAGCAGGGTGGAGCATTGCCTCACCTGGGAAGTGCAAGGAGTCTGGGGATTTCCCTTTCTTAGCCAAGGGAAGCTGTGACAGATTGTACCTGAAAAAATGGGACACTTCCGCCCAAATACTGTGCTTTTCCCACTGTCTTAGCAACCGGCAGACCAGGAGATTCTCTCCTGTGCCTGGCTCGGTGGGTCCCACACCCACGGAGCCTTGCTCACTGCTAGTGCAGCAGTATGAGATCAAACTGGGAGGCAGCAGCCTGGCTGGGGGAGGGATGTCCACCATTGCTGAGGCTTGCATAGGTAAACAAAGCAGTGGGGAAGCTCAAACTGGGTGGAGCCCACTGCAGCTCAGCAAGGCCTACTGCCTCTGTAGACTCCACCTTTGTGAGCAGGGCATAGGTGAACAAAAGGCAGCAGACAACTTCTGCAGACTTAAACGTCCCTGTCTGACAGCTCTGAAAAGAGCAGTGGTTCTCCCAGCACAACATTTGAGCTCTGAAAACGGACAGACTGCCTCCTCAAGTGGGTCCCTGATCCCTGTATAGCCTAACTGGGAGACACCTCCCAGTAGGGGCTGACAGACACCTCATATAGGCGGGTGTCCCTCTGGGACGAAGCTTCCAGAGGAAAGATCAGGCAGCAATATTTGCTGTTCTGTAGCCTCCACTGTTGATACCCAGTCAAACAGTGTATGGAGTGGACCTCCAGCAAACTCCAACAGATCTGCAGCTGAGGGACCTGACTGTTAGAAGGAAAACTAACAAACAGAAAGGAATAGCATCAACATCAACAAAAAGGACATCTACACTAAAACTCCATCTGTAGGTCACCAACATCAAAGACCAAAGGTAGATAAAACCACAAAGATGGGGAGAAACCGGGGCAGAAAAGCTGAAAACTCTAAAAACCAGATGACTCTTCTCCTCCAAAGGATTGCAGCTCCTTGCCAGCAATGGAACAAAGCTGGATGGAGAATGACTTGGACAAGTTGACAGAAGTAGGCTTCAGAAGGTCAGTAATAACAAACTTCACTGAGCTAAAGGAGCATGTTCAAACCCATCACAAGGAAGCGAAAAACCTTGAAGAAAGGCTAGATGAATGACTGACTAGAACAGTGTAGAGAAGACCTTAAATGACCTGATGGAGCTGAAAACCTGATGGGCAAGAGAACTTTGTGATGCATGCACAAGCTTCAATAGCCAATTCAATCAAGTGGAAGAAAGGGTATCAGTGATTGAATATCAAATGAATGAAATGAAGTGAGAAGAGAAGTTTAGAGAAAAAAGAGTAAAAAGAAATGAATAAATCCTACAAGAAATATGGGACTATGTGAAAAGACCAAATCTACATCTGACTGGTGTACCTGAAAGTGATGGGGAGAATGGAACCAAGTTGGCAAACACTCTTCAAGATATTATCCAGGAGAACGTCCCTAACCTAGCAAGGCAGGCCAACATTCAAATTCAGGAAATACAGAGAACACCACAAAGATACTCCTTGAGAAGAGCAACCCCAAGATACATAATTGTCAGATTCACCAAGGTTGAAATGAAGGAGAAATGTTAAGGGCAGCCAGAGAGAAAGGTCGTGTTACCCACAAAGGGAAACCCATCAGACTAACAGTAGATTTTTTGGCAGAAACTCTACAAGCCAGAAGAGAGTGGGGTCCAATATTCAACATTCTGAAAGAAAAGAATTTTCAACCCAGAATTTCATATACAGCCAAACTAAGCTTCATGAGTGAAGGAAAAATGAAATCCTTTACAGACAAGCAAATGCTGAGAGATTTTGTCAACACCAGGCCTGCCTTACAAGAGCTCCTGAGGGACACAATCAACATGGAAAGAACCCATACCAGCCACTGCAAAGCAGGCCAAATTGTAAAGACCATTGATGCTATGAAGAAACTGCATCAATTAATGGGCAAAATAACCAGCTAACATCATAATGACAGGATCAAATTCAAACATAACAATATTAACCTTAAGTGTAAATGGGCTAAATGCCCCAGTGAAAATACACAGACTGGCAAATTGGATAGAGTCAAGACCCATCAGTGTGCTGTATTCAGGAGACCCATCTCATGTGCAGAGACACACATAGGCTCAAAATAAAGGAATGGAGGAAGATCTACCAAGCAAATGGAAAAGCAAAAAAAAAAGCAGAGGTTGCAATCCTAGTCTCTGATAAAACAGACTTTAAACCAACAAAGATCGAAAGAGACAAAGAAGGCCATTACATAACGGTAAAGGAATCAATTCAACAAGAAGAGCTAACTATCCTAAATATATACGCACCCAATAGAGGAGTACCCAGATTCATAAAGCAAGTCCTTAGAGACCTACAAAGAGACTTAGACTCCCACACAATAATAATGGGAGACTTTGACACCCCACTGTCAATATTAGACAGATCAATGAGACAGAAGGTTAACAGGGATATCCAGGACTTGAACT
>NW_016808703.1:122485-165770 GCF_001698545.2 Rhinopithecus bieti
TTTAGACCAATATCCCTGATGAACATCGATGCAAAAATCCTCAATAAAATACTGGCAAACCAGAATCCAGCAGCACATCAAAAAGCTTATCCACCATGATCAAGTCAGCTTCACCCCTGGGATGCAAGGCTGGTTCAACATACACAAATAAATAAACGTAATCCATCATATAAACAGAACCAAAGACAAAAACCACCTGATTATCTCAATAGATGCAGAAAAGGCCTTCAACAAAATTCAGCAGCCCTTCATGCTAAAATCTCTTAATAAACTAGGTATTGATGGAACGTATCTCAAAATAATAAGAGTTATTTATGACAAACCCACAGCCAATATCATACTGAATTGGTAAAAACTGGAATCATTCCCTTTGAAAACTGGCACAAGACAAGGATGCTGTCTCTCACCATTACTATTCAACATAGTGTTGGAAATTCTGGCCAACACTTCCAATTGTGTTGGAAATCAGGCAAGAGAAAGAAATAAAGGGTATTCAATTAGGAAAAGAGGAAGTCAAATTGTCCCTGTTTGCAGATGACATGATTGTATATTTAGAAAACCCCCTCACCTCAGCCCAAAATCTCCTTAAGCTTATCAGCAACTTCAGCAAAGTCTCAGGATACAAAATCAATGTGCAGAAATTACAAGCATTCTTATACATGAATAACAGAGAACCAAATTCCTATACAGGAATAACAGAGAGCCAAATCATGAGTGAACTCCCATTCACAATTGCTACAAAGAGAATAAAATACCTAGGAATCCAACTTACAAGGGATGTGGAGGACCTCTTCAAGGAGAAATACAAACCACTGCTCAATGAAATAAAAGAGGACACAAATAAATGCAAGAACATTTCATGCTCATGGATAGGAAGGATCAAAATAGTGAAAATGGCCATACTGCCCAAGGTAATTTATAGATTCAATGCCATCCCCATCAAGCAACCTATGACTTTCTTCACAGAATTGGAAAAAACTCCTTTAAAGTCCATATGGAACCAAAAAAGAGCCCACATTGCCAAGACACTCCTAAGCAAAAAGAATAAAGCTAGAGGCATTACGCTACCTCTCTTCAAACTATACAACAAGGCCACAGTAACTGAAACAGCATGGAACTGGTACCAAAACAGATACATAGACCAATGGAAAAGAACAGAGGCCTCAGGAATAACACCATACGTCTACAACCATCTGATCTTCAACAAACCTGACAAAAACAAGAAATGGGGAAAGAATTCCCTATTTAATAAATGGTGCTGGGAAAACTGGCGAGCCATATGTAGAAAGCTGAAACTGGATCCCTTCCTTACACCTTATACAAAATTAATTCAAGATGGATTAAAGACTTACATGTTAGACCTAAAACCATAAAACCCTTAGAAGAAAACCTAGGCAATACCATTCAGGACATAGGCATGGGCAAGGACTTAATGACTAAAACACAAAAGCAATGGCAACAAAGTCAAAATAGACAAACAGGATATAATTAAACTAAAGAGCTTCTGCCTGGCAAAAGAAACTACCATCAGAGTGAACAGGCAACCTACAGAATGGGAGAAAATTTTTGCAATCTACCCGTCTGACACAGGGCTAATATCCAGAATCTTCAAATAACTCAAACAAACTTACAAGAAAAAAAAACAACCCCATCAAAAAGTGGACAAAGGATATGAACAGACATTTCTCCAAGGAAGTTGTTTATGCAGCCAACAGACACATGAAAAAATATTCATCATCACTGGTCATCAGAGAAATGCAAATCAAAACCACAAGAGATACCATCTCACGCCAGTTAGAATGATGATCATTAAAAAGTCAGGAAACAACAGATGCTGGAGAGGATGTGGACAAATAGGAACGCTTTTACATTGTTGGTGGGAGTGTAAATTAGTTCAACCAGTGTGGAAGACAGTGTGGCAAGTCCTCAAGGATCTAGAACTAGAAATACCATTTGACCCAGCGATCCCATTACCAGCTATATACCCAAAGGATTATAAATCATGCTACTATAAAGACACATGCACATGTATGTTTATTGTGGCACTATTAACGATAGTAAAGACTTGGAACCAACCCAAATGTCCATCAATGATAGACTGGATTAAGAAAATGTGGCACATATACACCATGGAATACTATGCAGTCTTAAAAAAAGGATGAGTTCATGTCCTTTGCAGGGACATGGATGAAGCTGGAAACCATCATTCTCAGCAAACTATCGCAAGGACAAAAATCCAAACACCACATCTTCTCATTCATAGGTAGGAATTGAACAATGAGAACACTTGGACACAGGGCGGGGAACACACACTGCGGCCTGTTGTGGGGTGGGGGGCTGGAGTAGGGATAGCATTAGGAGAAACACCTAATGTAAATGACGAGTTGAGGGGTGCAGCAAACCAACATAAACCTGCACATTGGACACATGTACCCTACAACTTAAAGTACAAAAAAAAATTACAAAAAATTACCCGGGAATGGTGGCAGGCACCTGTAATCCCAGCTACCTGGGAGGCTAAGGCAGGAGAATTGCTTGAAGCCGGGGGGCAGAGGGTGCAGTGAGCTGAGATCGTGCCATTGCACTCCAGCCTTGGCAACAAGAGTGAAATTCTGTCTCAAAAACAAAAACAAAACAAACAAACAAACAGCAAGAAATATGATGTTTTCAAATAAAAATTTAAAATGGTTTCTCTACCCCTCAACAAAAGGTAGATTTATTTTGAATTTACAGAATTGCTAGTCATGCTGTTTTTTTTCCCCCCTAAATTTGAAGCTTCTTTGTAGTTTTAGGAATTTGCACATTGTAGTCCATGAAAGTGTTAATTGGTGGTACCAAATTATGAACTATTGTATTGAAACTCAATTTTAGAAAAGAAAGATAATTAGAAAAAAAAGAAGAAAGAATATAAATTGAGGAGCTTCCAAGAAGTACATAAAAAATTGGTCTATTTGGTTGCATGATTACCAACAATTCCAACAATTAAAGGACAATTTTGGAACTGGACAAACTTTAAACTCTGAAATGTTTTCATAAGGCAAAAGAGGAAACATCTCCAAAATAAGATTCTAATTCTCAGAATCTCTTGTGGTGAACATTAAAGACCATAGTGATGAGACTAAAGTTTCCCAACGAGAGATTGGTGGGGCGAGAGCACAATGAACTACAAAGTAAAAGGTAAATGAACAATGAAACACCATCTCATACCACTTAGAATAGCAGTTGTTAAAAAGTCAGAAAACAATGGTTGCTGGCAAGGCTATGAAGAAAAGAGAATGTTTATACACTTCCATACTGTTGGTAGGAATGTAGTTCCTACCAATTACTTTATGCACTGTACAAGGCAGTTTGGAGATACCTCAAAGAAGTTAACATAGAACTACCATTTGAGCAAGCAATCTAATTACTAGGTATATATCCAAATGAAAAAAGTCGTTCTACCAAAACAATTCAGCACTATTCACAATAGCAAAGACATGCAATCAACCTAAGTGCCCCTCAATGGTGGATTGGATAAAGAAAATATGATACATATATACCATGGAATCCTATGAAGCCATAAAAAAGAATAAAATCATTTCCTTAGCAGCAATATGAATGCAGCTGGAGGACATTATCCTTAGCAAATTAACAGAGGACTAGAAAACCAAATATCATATGTTCTCACTTGTAAGTGGGAGCTAAGCATTGGGTACTCATAGACATAAAGATGGCAACGATAGGCACTGGGGACTACTAGAGAGGGTAAGGAAGGAGGGGCAAAGGTTGAAAAACTGATTGTTGGGTACTATGCTCAGTACCTGGGTGACAGAATCATTTGTAATCCTAAACCTCAGCAGAATGCAATATACCCATGTAACAAACCTGCACATGCACTCCCTGAATCTAAAATGTTGAAATTATTTAAAAAAGGAGTAAAACGTAAATGAGGGAAAGGATAGTATTTTACAGACAATTTTGGGAGAAAACCTAGAAAAGAAAGAAATAGGAGGGTAGATAGGTGGGATACAAGGAAAATTTGTCATCCCTGTCCTCCCTTCCTCTCTTGAGTAGAAATGGACAGAATCATTTTTATGAGCATCAGAGAAGGTACAGATTGAACTAAGAGTTGAAAAAAATATCAGTAATTGATAGGATTATCAATGAAGCAAGGTCTCCTTATGTTAACCCACCTTACAGTGGCAGTTGATGCAATTAACAAGTCTAGCTTCTTTTGGTCACTCTCCATTTTTAAATTTTTTGTCCCATAAGACACTATGCTCTCCTAGTTTTCACCCATCACTCACTGGCTTTTCACCTTCAGTTTCCTTCTCAGCTTTCCTTTCCTCTTAAGAAACACAAGATTCTCAGAGCTGGGTCTGGGGCTTTGTTTTCTTCTATGTATGATATGACTGTATGAGCCCATCGTGCCCACAGTTTTAAGTGTGATAATATCTTCCTAGTTTATATCCAGGTCAGCTTTCCCATCAGAATTGCAGACTTACCTTACATCCAAACAACTTTTGAACATCTCCTCTGCATGTCTCACAGGCATCTCACTCATAATGTGTCTGAAATAGAAACCTTGACTTCACCCCACTCAACCCAACTAGCTCCTTTGCATTTCCCTCATAATGGCATCACCGTCCACCTTGCTTCAGAAATATGGATTCTCGTCTAGAATTCAACCTCTTCCTGACCATAAATATAATCAATCCATCAACTTCTATTCTGTGTATTGCCAACAAATATCTCAACTCTAACATCTTTATACCTCCACAGTTGCCTCCCTTGGCTCTTGAGCATCCATTCCCTTTCTCCAGGATTATTGCTGGAGTCCCGTAATGGGACACTACTTCCACGGTTCGTCAGATCAACACCACTCTCCTGTCTAAAATCCTCAGTCAATTTCTATGGGACAAAGTGAAAAGGAAAAAAAAAAAAATTCCACGTTCTTTAGTTTATAGGACCCCTGCTCACCTTTCCAACTGCCTGTCATTCCACTTTCCCTTCACACACTCCACCTTGGCCTTCTTTCAGTTCCTTGAAGAATGCTCCAGCTTTTGTTATTTGCTTAACTTCTAGCATTTTTGCTACCCTTCCCATATCTTCGTGGCTGGCTGCTTCTGTTCATTTAGTTCCTATATTAAATATTCCCTTCACAGAGATGCCGTCTCTGACTACCCTCTCAAAATTTAGGTATTCTTTTATTATTCCCTATTGCAGTCACTTGTGTTTCTGTCATAGCATTCATTTATCAATCTTATTTCCTTATCTTCTGCATCCAAAATTTTCTGAGGGCGGGACAAATCTGCCTTGCTTACTGCAGTACCACAAGCTTCCAGCACAATTACACAATAAATATTTGATAAGTATGTATTGAATGCATGAATGGATGGATGGAGATGAGATGGAGCTTAAATTTAAAGCAAAATAGTGGAAGAAATATTTCCCTTTGAGATAGAAAGTACAAAAAGGGGGTAATGTATACAAATATATTTATGCACATGGGATGAGAAGTAGAAAATAGTCGTAGCTCATACTGGAGGAAAGGTTATCTGTTAATGTAATAAGCTAGGGGCTTGAGGAGAATGGGGAATATTTTGGACAGATACTATGGGCAATGGGAGAGAATACTAGCCAGCTAGCTAGGATTTCAGATGGGCAGTGAGCGCTTTTCTGAAACTGGAAATACCAAAATTTTATGAAATTTCAATATATGATTTGCTCCACCAGTGCCTGCCAGCCTGAGTGTAAGAAGAGATAAAGCAAATTGCTGGATTAATATGAGTCTAAGGGACATCAAAGCACATGAGGTAGAAAGAGAATGGGTAGTGAGGTTTGAGGGAACTGGTGTAAGGTGGTTGAATATTCCAGGATGAGCTCTGAGTCAGGGAAAGAGGAAGTAAAGCTAAGAGAAGTATAATAGCCTGAGTGAAAGGGAGGGTACAGAAGAAAACAGCTACGGCCTATGACTTCCTCATCTCTAATTTTAGAATATAAATTAATGAGAAATGCACATTTCACACTTAAAGCTTTTTAACGGTATTTGGTGCTGAAAAAAAATCTAATCAATTCTAAATAGAAAGGGTCAATTACACAAATTCTGCATAAATCAACAAGCCCAGCTGTGAAGTCCTGAGAGTTGCTTTATGGTTAAAATTTGGTTGATCTTAGAAACATCCAGTGACAAAAGGAATTGTATGAGAAGGAGTTAACTAAGCAGGCTCATGCAAATGACTCTTCCTATATTTTAAATTAGTAGAGTTTTTGTCTTTTTTAGAAGGAAGTTCTAAAAAGTGCTAGACAGTCTGAAATTGGAGGTAAGAAAAACTCTCAGAAATTTGAGAGATTTGGGGAAGGCACCTGTAATCACCAATATCTAATCCTCCATTCCCCCAATGTGTCATGGTGCCTTAATTTCACCATTTGTACCCTACATGAGTAGATCATGAGGGACTGCACTAGATGCTAATATCCCAACAAATAAGTATCACCTCTGCTAATTGTTGACAAATATATATCTTAGATGTGTTTAAAGAATTACAATGAAGAAAATTCTGTGGAAGATTATATGGTACAGATCATATTAGTGCCTGGTAAAAGCAGTATTATAGGATGCCAAAGAGGGACCCAGAAAGAGATGCCAGAGATTTCCAATACAAAGTTTCAGGGTGTGCCTTGTTTTGGGGTCACTGACATGTCAAGGCACTCTAACATTTACAGAGGCCTGTTCTCCTGCATTACTAAACAGATTAAACATGTTTCCGGGCATCTAGAAAAACTAGTGTGCTTGTTTCATTCAAAGGAACAGTGGGAAACCCCAGCAAAGATTTCAGCATTTTAAACTCTTACTCCAGTCTTTTATACTGGAAGAAAGGTTACTTGCTATTGTAATAGGGTAGGGGCTTGAGGAGAATGGAGAATATTCTGGACAGACACTACGTCATCTAGTTGGCATAGGTTGTAAAAACCATTTCAAGTTATCCTACACCAACTTAATTCAAGCAAGTTTCCTTTATTCCAATTTTCCCTTAATTTCTGCCTATATCGTGGGAGGAGGAATTGCTGCTAAAGTTTAATTTGATTGCCAGATATTTCTAGGTTTGTAACTTTTTTGAGGCTAGGAAATCACATTTATATTCTATATGCCTATTTATTAAACAGATTAGGTATTTAGAGTCTACTGGTCCCATGCTATACTTAAAAATTAATCTGTTTTATCTGAGGAGAATCTGTGCTTAGATTACTGTAGCCAATCCAAGTTCTAAAAACAAATGGGCCTCTAATGTGGGGAGTTTCACTATCCTACACTTAGCTGACATACTACTGTGGTGGACAGAAAGACCCTGGACTTGAGAAAGATGACGAGGGACTAAGTTTTCTGTTCATTCTAGCATTTATTGGCCCTATGGCCATGGGCAAGTGAGTTAGGCTCCTAGAACCTTAGTTTCCTCACTTTCAGGATGAAGATTACAATGCCTTCATCACAGAACGGTGATGAAGATTTGATGAGATAATGGATGTAAAAATATTTTGTAATATTTGTATGCTGAAAAACTCAGGTGAGAACCTACGATTACCCATAATGCAAATACACACATTTTGACGGAGCACACTGCCCTTTTCTGAGGCAGTCCTTTAATCTGAATCTGTCAAGTGCTCAATCATTTATCGAGAGACCCAGAAAGTGATGCATCCCACCCTCCTGGCTTCTGTGTGCTGAATGCTGAGCCACTAACCTGATTTGAATGTAGCCTATCAAAGAGAGAAGGTTTTAAATCCTAAGATTGAGAGAATGATAACATTCTCTCATTTCTATGAATTTTTCATTTTATTCCGAGACAGTCAAGATGTACTATGTGGGTCAAGTCTCAGGCTTCACAGGTTTGAACAGAAGGTCAAGCAGAATATTTTCTTAACTTCTATTTGCAATTCAACTACTGCCTTGATGTGAGCCTTCAGGGGCCTTCACTCCCCAAGCGCTGGTATCTCAGGAACATCAGGAGGAGAACTGAGCACACAGCTGAAGAGCTCTGCCTGGAATTGTATTATTTTCTCCCAGACCTTAGAACTGTTGGGGCCGCTTGCCCTCTCACTGATAAGATGGTACAGCGACATAAAAATTGTACTTTCACGTTTTGTTCTTTCTAGGGTAGACTATCCGTGACATTCAGTCAAAATCACCTGGCTACTGACTCAGAAAATTTAAGTCACACTCATCACTTCTACTCCAAAGTTCTCAGCCAACTGCGGCCATGGTTGCTGTGGTAAATGTAGAGTCATCAAAGTGACAGGACTCAGGCTTAGAAATATAAGCCACCAGCATCAACATTCACCACTTCAACAATAGTCTATTTTGAGCAGGAAGCTGTCACAGTGAAATTGGGATGGCAGGGAAAAGAGGAGGAGGTGGTGTGATGTGACAGAAATAGTACTAGGTGGGGATGTTCTGTCTTTCCTGCTGTGTATGACCTTGGGCAAGTCATTTTTCTCCTGGAACCTTCTCTGTAACATAAAGGACTAGATTAGATAACTTTCAAATCTTCACCTAGTATTAACATTCTGTGGTTTTCTATGCAACTTTAGCATTTACCTGTAAGTGCTTTCCTTTGGGTCATAAGACCCCCAAGAAAAGGCAAATTAAATTGTTATTTCTATGGTTTTAAATCCCTTAACGATTTCCCACTGGCCCTTAGAAGAGCCTGAACAAGGTCCTGAGTGATCTGGACTCTACTCTAATTTATATCCTCATTGCTCTCCTGCAACCCATGTCAGATTTCCTCGGTTTCTCAATGGATCATCCTTTTTACTGTTTTCTCCATTTCTCTGACTCTCTACTCTTTCAGGTTGCAGCTCAAACATTTCTGTCTCTCCCAGTTCAGGTTTAGCCTTTTATCTCCTTTTTCCCAATAGTCCCCTGTGTTTCTGCATCACATTTTGCTGTACATGCCTTGAAGTCTATGACCATGCTCTGATGCCATACTGTGCAGTAGCAGTCCTGAGAGATTTGTTCACTGCAGGGCTGTGTTATGGCCTAGTTTTAAAGAATCACCTTTGCTTAGTTCTGTATAGGAAATGGTTTTCTATATTTTTTTTCTCTGATGAGGTACATGTCATGCAAACTTAACTCCCCTCATGCATCTCTTACCCATGTACAAGGAAGAGAGGTGTTTTAATTTCTGCCAAAGTCATATGACTATAAGGAAACAAAGGAAGGAGGAGCTGTCACCTGTGGAAAGAATTAAAAATTGGGAAATTTTCTTTTGAATCCTAAATTTGCTATTAGCTTGCTGGGACAGTGGATAAATCATTTATTCTTTTACAGTCTCACCCTTCTGAACTGTAAAACATATGAAAGTTAATATCTCATAGCGTTACTATGAGGATTGCTTAGAATACACACACATATGCAAACGTAAGTCTACATGCATACATATATGCATACACACACATCACTGACTGAAACAAAACTAAGCAATTCTTTTGTGTGTGAAGCTGAGCAGTGGAGGGATTCCCCTTTATGCACAGGGCCTTGGCAAGTCAAGGAGAGGTGCAGGTGATGACGGTCACTACATGGGGAGAGTTGCTGGGGGTGGAGAGGGAACCAGACTGGTGCAGTGGAATTATTACTGAGTGAGGAAGAATCAGAAAACTAGAGGTTGGGTCCCAACATTGGCACTTGTGAGCTGTGAGGCCTTGGGCAAGTTACATTACCATTTGCTCTCTTTCCCCCTCTTATCTGTTAATAAAGAGATGAAACACGTTGCTAATCTGGCATGGCCACAAGGATCAGATGAAATAATATGCCTGAAGGATGAAAGGCCTCAACTGCCCGGCATGGTGCACCGCTCCTGATTGATAGGCAATGAGCAAATATCATGTGCAATGAAATGAACTGCCACTGTCTGAAATATCTGCTATTACCTGAAACCTCAGCTTCCTCTGTAAATCTCAGTTTTTCTATAGATAAAGCCGGGATGATGATAGTATCTGCCTTGAGGAATTGTTTTAAGGATTAAATGAGAAGGCAAGTTGTGAAGACCTTTGTAAACACTGTTTCTTCACATTGCTGCTTCTCACACTTGTCCATATTATCAACATTTTAGAAGCAAGGCCAATTGAGAAGGTACGTGAGTTTGGTATGATATAGCTGTTTTTCCAGGAGACTCTAAAAAGCTCCTTTCATTTCGAAAGCAAACAGCAAAATACAGCTTCTAAACATTGCTATTTTCTCTGAATTTTCTGAACCTTGAGCAAAAAAGTTGTTTCTCTCTTGTGAAGCTCTGTTCTGATTGGATCAGCCAGAAAAGCCCAATAGGAAGTTATTTTCAGGGCCAAGAGTACCAGGGCAATATTACAGCAAAAGTTTGATATATTATGCTGATGGTTAAATTGGGCCTTGTGTTCAGTATATGAAAAAGTATACTTCTTTCAAATTCCTCCATTTATTAACTACTCTCTCCCAGGAGTGTTTCTAGGACTTTCACAGTATTTAGGAGGAAAAGTCAGGAATTTGCTGTAACATTTCTCAGTTTTATATTCATTAGGCACCGTTTAGCTGTTTTCTTCTCTTTGAACTAGAGGCAGAATTGTGCTTTCCATTCTTCTCTGATCTTTGTTGTCTTTGTTACTCCCTTTGTTATAAGGAGAGTGGGATAAAGAAAAGTATTCAAAGGCCCAGTTCATTGTCCCTTGGCCATATTTCACCTTCATTATGTTACAGTCTAGTCTGAACCTTTTAACAAGTTTTCCTTTTTATTTCCTGATCTCCTACATGACTTTTGAGTGAAATAGAGCACTGTGCCCTAACACACAAACACATGCATATCTTCACAAATGCACGCACGTGCCCACAAAAATGAACACATACACACTATTCAAAAGGTACCACTGCATTGCTTTTACCCATAGAGGTGAAAGCAGGAAGTAAATCCTTTTGAATTCATCTTGTGAGGTTTTTTTTTTTTCCTGCCTCCAATTAGTTTCTCAAGGAGATCTCATAGCTTCTCCAATGAATTTTAATTAATATTCTCCAATCGCTATTAGTCACAAAAGTATGGTTCATTTCATCAATTAAGATTTGTATCCCATGTAAAATTAAAATTTAAATTTAATTTAACTTTAAAGTTTCTTTTTTCCTCTCAGCCTGATAAACTTAGAAGCTCAAAGTTTGGGAGGATACCTGATCACTTTATTTTCTCTCTTCTGTATCCTCCTGCTCCTCCCCTTCCTCCTACGGTAACTCATCAGTTATAGTTTCTAACCCTACTAGGATCAAAATTAGGGTTCCAGAAAGTTTTTCTTTCCCCTCAGTAATGTAGATTGGTTTGTGGCAAATGCATGGTGCTATCTTTTGCTTTTCAAATGGGCCAAAAAAAACTTTCTTTAGCTGTGTAGGAAGGAATCAAATTATTGGTTGACAGTCCTGGCTCTGGGCTAAGAGAATAAAGACCCATTTTAATTGCTTTATTGAGGGGCTTGCCAGAGTTTTGTAGGGAAAGCAAAGCATTAAATTAAGCAATTGAGTAACATTATGAGGACACAGCAGTGGCAGACAAGCACGCCAGAATTCTTATTGTACTTTAAAAACTGAATGCTGGCAGCAAAAATTCCTTTGAGTCATTTTCTCTAAATTCAGATTCAGGAAGTGCACTCTTAAAATAAGTTCATTTTTGGAGTTCCATCTTAACTATAGCTTCAGGCCAAAAGACAGACTTCTTCAAGTAGAATTGCCCTGCACAGGATCACATTTTAGCAAAACCTGTGTTTACATATGTATGTGCATGTGTGGTGTGTATGTATGAGTATGTGCGTTGATTGTTACTGACAGAAACAAACTTCAATAATTAGGAGCAAGAACTGAAAGGATTAGCTTTTAATTAAAAAAAGATTAAATATGGAACTTTAACTGTCAAAAAAGCATTTTATTTCAAGCAAATTTCATAGGCAAAATTTCTAGGCAATAATGAAGTTGTATTTTACATGCTGACATAAAACATTCTTGTAAATAAAATAGGCTTTCCTCTCTTGAAAGCCAAAACATTAAAATTAAGAACAAAACAATAACAAAATATAAAATAAGGAATAAACACAAATTAATGAATAGATCATAGTTTTAAACAGAATGTATTTGCCTTAAATCAGATTTTAATATATTCCATATATTCATAATGAAAATTAAGAAGTCATTAATAATTTATAAATAGACTTGTTGCAGGTTTCATTTGAATTACTACCTTTTGATTATTTTAAGGTAGTATCAGTGTTCAAAATCATTTCAGAGAAACAAATTCAGAGAAACAAATTTTAAATTCATACTGTGTAAACCTGTTGCTTCTGAATGCACAGCACTGTGATCAGTGCTAAAGGAGTACGAAATAAAGCTAAAGACACAGTTTCCTTCAGAAGCTTATAATTTCACTAAGGAGACAAAACAGACGCAGTAAAGAGTGTTTCAGTAACTAGGATGCCTGTGTACACTAAGAATAATTGCAATTTAGAGGTCACAGCCACCTCATGGTCCAGGTGGAGGGAAGCCACAGTTGAATTTTGAGTAATGTTGGATTAGAATGTGTGCAAGAGAATGGTGAGGATGGAGGGAGGCTGTGGGAAGGGACCAGTGAATGAAAACCTCAGTGGATGGTTACAACCATAATGGGTGGAGAAGAGCAGAGATTAGCTTTTCTCACGCTGAGGGCCCAGCTTGGAGAAAATGTCATGTGCGGGGTGCTATTGCTATACCACAAAGGGGAGAAACATGGGCAGACAGAAAAGGACAGTGTGAGTAACCCTGAGAACAGAAAGGGGTTCTTGTACTTTAGAAAAGAGGTGTGAAATTGCATCTTAACATTTTAGCAGTGGTCCTTTGGGACTCAAGAGAAAAAGGAGGAAAGAGCAGGTTTGGAAAAGAGAATCTGATTTTAGAACTAGAGTAAGAGAAGTTGTCCTGGAAATCCCTGCCTGTCTCCTCTGCTTTTGTTGTTGTCGTTGTTTTCTGCGACAAGGTCTTATTCTGTCACCTAGGCTATTGTGCAGTGGCACAATCTTGGTTCACTGCAACCTCGACCTCTCAGGCTCAAGTGATCCTCCCTCCTCAGCCTCCTGAGTGGCTGAGACTACAGGCATGCACCACCACCCTTGGGTAATTTTTAAATTTTTTGTAGTGATGAGGTCTCACTATATTGCCCAGGCTGATCTCAAACTCCTGGGCTCAAGGAATTCTCCAATCGTGGCCTCCCAAAGTGCTGAGATTACAGGTGTGAGCCACCATGCCTGTCCTCTACTTCTTAATGGTAACCTCACCCTAGCACATCAGCTAATTCATCTTTAAATGATGTTAACTACTGACTAGTTATTATCTTCACTGGGGGAAGTTGAATTTAAATGATTATACCAAATCTGTGTGTGTGTTTTTTGTTGTTGTTGTTTTTTACATTTTTTGGTGTGTTCTGTATTCAATGAGCAGTAGTGATATGCCAGTTATGTGTTAATTCATCTATAACGGTGGATTTTGGGGAAATGAATAGGTCAATAAGGAAGATATTCTCCAAAACTCTCAAAATTTAAAGGTTGCAGTAGGATGCTACTTCAGCTAATTTTAAGGTAGCCCTCTTGTGTTCTTATAGTTGTTTCTCTCTCTCTTTCACACACACATACTCATTTTCTTATTCTGTTTTATGACAATTTCCCCTTATGCTGACTTTGAAAACTTATTATCTTAAAAAATCTTGTTGCGTGCGTTCCTGTAAGCAGCTACCTCAAACACATTTTGAGCAAGGCTGAAAATAAATAAATCCAAAGTGAAAAAAGAAAAAAAAAAAAAACACTCCAAATCTTGCCAGCCTGATGAATCAAATGTTTTTTGATCGTATTTTCTTTAACCGTTATCTGCATGAATACATAATTTACACATATTTATAGTCAGGGTGTTTGGATAAAAGAACAAAAAATGATTTATCCTCTTTCAAAGAAGAGGGCTACAAAAGGACTGAAAAATACTTTGGGAGGCCCCAGGTCCAGGATCCCTGGTGGTAGACTCCTGAGTGGAGCGTAGCATCCGCCAGGCAGCTTGAGAACACGCCTATATTTAGCCAAGGTGGGTTATGTGATAAGAGGGAGGAGGCCTGGCCACATGCTCTCTGACTCATCCTTTCAAGCACACGTGTCAGTTTTTCCTACAGTTGGGACAACCTCCTTCAGAAGACAGAGGACAGAGCCTGACTGTAACTTTTCTGGGCTGCAATGCTCACCTTCTACAGACCAAAGTATAGAAACTAGAAAGCACTGGGAGCCACTGAGCCTTCAGTGAGCCACACTGGTGATAACATTGTTATTACTTGCTTTGGGCACCCCCACCCCGCCCCATATGTGCCTTTTCTCTGGTCTGGAACTGGAGCTTGTGCTTCTGTGCAGTGTCTAATTCCTCCCCAGACTCCCTAGCAGCCTGCTGGGTCAATAAGGGCATGTTAAAATGAAACTGCTTTAACAGCTACTTCATTTCCCTGCACTTTCTGTTCACAGCTAGCATGTGTAATCCTGTGATACACAGGACTTTAGATTACAGCTGGGCCAACATAATTTTTAGGATCCTTTTTGAGGGGTGATTGGTAAGAGATGGAGAAGAATGCAGAATAATTTTGAGCATGAATTTTAATCATTTATCTACAATGACTAGCTTTGTGACCACAGGCAATCTAGCATCCCAAGGCCTCAGTTTCCTCATCTTTGAGTATGTCTGTGTCCTCCTCAAGGCTGTGTTTATCACCAGGGTGAGAAGTGCGAATGGCACAGTGCTTGACCTAAGCAGTGCATGGCTGATAGCCATTTGCTGATGGCTAAGAGATGGAAAATGACCTGGTTGTAGCCGACGTCACAATGAAGAGACTCTTCTTTCTAATATGGATAAAGCTTCCCCTGTATCTGTCTTCCTCCTAGTAACACTGACTAAAATGTAATGCTGATTACCTAGATCACAAAGAAGAATTTTCTACAGAAGCCACAAGGCCATTGTTTACATGCCACGTGTGCTAAGTCTCAATCTTGACATTCCCCAATCCAACTTCCTGGCAAATATTGTTTGACTCAGGGAACTGAGTTAACAGATATTGAAATACGGCTATTGAGTACCTTCACTTATCAGTGGGCCAAGAAAAAAAATGCCAGGAACCTAATTATATTTGAATCAGATTAAGTATCTATGCTTTGATCTACGTCTGGTGATATAGGAATTTAACTTTTTGAAGGACTGGTTCCTGAAGGTCCACTGGGCAGCTTTAGAACTGAATTACTTTGAGAAAGTGTTGTAACTTCTGAGCACCCTTGCCAGCTTGTTAATTTGAACCATAATGCCAGCCTCCTCCTTTCCAGGGCTCATATGGAGTTCATCTATGTGTATGCAGGCTCTTTGTAAATAGTGAATGTCTACAAATAGAAGTGATTATTATCATGCTTTTTATACCTCCTGTAGGTGTTTGCTGGTATGGACTGATTGACTTTTTCCAACATTATTATTCCTATGTAACTGATCTCCTGAAATGTCTACCATCTTCATCTATAAAAGACATTAAATTTTAGGGAGTAAAGTCACTTCTTCTCTTGCTATCCTGGTTATCATTACTCATGATTAGGCAGAATTCTGCTGGCTGAGATATGATTCCAGGGAGGCCTAGAAGAGTCCTTCTGTGTGCTTCTTTCTCAAATATATTCCTGACAAACTTGCTAATAATGAAAAGCTCCAAAATTGGGAATTCACTTCATTGTCACTATTCTAATGGAATTACACTTTAAGCTCTACCATTTATATATATGTTATTATGAACTGAGTTCATCTAATCATTTTAATAGGTTTTCAACAGAGAGAAGGAAATTGAACATGAGCTAATGGTGGGGACCAAAGTCTCAGAGAATGAGAACTCTGCAACTGCTGATATGAGAATTTTTCTCTGTGTAGTTGGTGAAATATTTGAATGATATCCAATGATTAATGTTTCTTTAATTCTCTAGGTGACCAAAAACCACACGGAATTATCTAGCAATAAATCCTCTCTTTATAAGAACCAAAGCACTTGGGGTTGAGGAAAGAGAAGATAAATAGGTCTTACCCAGCAGGTCTGGTGTCTTCAATGGCTCTATCCACTGGGATCAAATCGCTAAGGTAGACATTGAAGTTCCCTTCTTTCCATCTTCTTTCTGCCTCCTTCTCCTTTCCATGGGGGACAACTACAGGACGCCCAAACTGCCCTGGAGCTTTGGGGTCCCTTGGAGAAAACGTCACATCAATTCTTAACACCTGGTGCATTCCACTGTCTTCAGGTAAAAGGGCTTTTGTATGACTCTGGTTGTATTCTGTAGAGGGGGCTTTGGCAGCTATGTTGATTTTTGCTGGCTCTAGCCCTCCAGCTAAAGCATGGTTAGTTTGGGACAGTGGTACTCTATGTGGAGCAAGTGAAGAGAAAGACATTTCACTTCTATTCCTGGAAATGTGTTTACCTTGGCTTTTACCCAATACTTTAGGAAATATAGTTTTGGTTTTAGAATTGGAGACCTCCTTGGGGTCTGCCTTTTGCTCTTCTTCTTTGGTTATAACCACAACACGGCTTTCAGAGAAATTGAGTTTCTTCCCATGAACCCCTCTAGCTCCATCATCCTTTGACAAACTTCCCAAAGGTGTCTCATTAATAGATTGCTTCCTTAAGCGATTTGAATTGACAATGAACTTAAGAAAAGGAAGACTTGTATTGGCCTTGTGTTTATTTGCATTGACTTCTTTGCTCTGAGACTTAGTTTTGTTTAAGGACATGGCTTCCCCAGACTTCGGCTCTGCTGTGCTGGCAGGGTGTGCCCTCTCTTTTGCTACTGCCTGTGATCGCTTCTTTGGTCTGTCAGTACTAAGACTGATGGTCACATTCAAGTCCCTTTCAGCTGCTAGTTTTGATGTGTCACTGCTGTGACTGTGACTCTTCAGGGGCTCCTGTTTTAAACTGACACGTCCCATGTGTGCTGATATTTTGACTAATGGAGTTCCTTTTGCTGCTATGAATGAGGTTTTTGGAGCCCCCTGAGCTGTCATTTGCTTTGGTGTCCCCTGGTGAGAGGAGGCTTCAGGGTTGGTGCCTCTCCCTTCTGTCTTCTGCTTGTTAGGAGGCACAGGGAGGGTCTGCAGATGTGCAGGATGCCACAACGGTACAACCTTGCCCCTTCCCAGGGCATTCTGCATTTTTCTTTCCCTCTGGGTTTGGTCCAAGTCCACCTCAACCTTGAGCACACTCTTCTCAGTTTTTCTAAAGTTCTCTTTGCCCCGTGCCCCTTTCCCATGTCCCCTTAGGGGAGGTTTCATCTCTTTTATGCTGCTGTAAAAAATTTTCACTTGGTCTGGCTGAACTCTGAATCCTATCCGCTCCCTCCTCACAATGTCTTCCTTGATGACCCGAGTGTTGATCTCATTGAATGAGAGGCGGAGAGCTGCCATGTCAAAGAGCAGCCAGATGACAGAAGCTACAAAGATAAATGCCAAGACTCGCCCACTTCCTCGGAAAAACTTTCGGATCCTGTTCATGGTACAAAGCTTTCCCTAGCAGCCTGCCCTCCCTTAGCCTGCTTACCTTGAGTGGAGAGGGAGCTGAAGTAGCAGCAGCAGCAGCAGCAGCAGAGTTGCCAGAAAGTGACCCCCTCCCCTGAACACAGCAGGAAGCAGCAGTCCAAGGGGAAAGCTCAGCTCCTACCGCTTGTCAGTCTCTGCCTGCGTGGCATTTCATAGCAGAGCATCTGTGCCTGCTTGGCTGGCCCTAGCTAAGTTCTGGTAAACACTGGCCTTAGGTTACTCCAGGAAAAGTTGATTCCAGTCACCGAACAGTTCAACATATTACTTGTCTTGTCTCCGGGAGCCCATGTCCACCTTCCTACAAGCCCAAGAAAAGGTGGGGGCCAGATTGAGGCTGCTGTTTCTCTCCTCCCCGTTCTCCGTCTGCACGCTGTAACTCAACACCACTTCTCATAAGGAAAACATTTCATGCCATTACCCAGAAAACTTCATTCAGCTCTCACCTTCTGTGTTATGTGAGAGCGTGTGTGTTTTAAGGGCAATTAAAGAGAAAAAAAAGCTATCTAACTTGGAGGGCATGTGTTCCTGGTTTGTAACCCCACCTACCCCACTCCTGCTCATTAACCCTGTTGTACCCAGGTGCCAATGCTCTGCCTGAGGAATTTATCACTGAAGTTAATATTTCAGCTTTAAGACATAACAGCTTAAAGAAGGGGCCCAGTATATCCTCACTTCCAGAGATGTATATGTTTAGTTATTTAGACCATTCCTTCAGGGGGTTTCAATGTATTTCTTTATAAGCCAACTATTTTTTTTTTCACTAATCCATCTGTTTTTATTATTACATTCAATTAAGAATAAACTTAATTTGTCATATTGCTATAAAAGTTTCTGAACACTTTGTTATGGTCTGAATATTTATGTTCACCCCAAATTCATACGTTGAAACCTAGTCATAAATGTGATAGTATTAGGAGGTAGGGCTTCTGAAGATGATTTGATTATAAGGATAGAGCCCTCATGAATGGAATCAGCACGCTTACAAAAGAGGCCCTATGGCCTTGCCATTCCACAACGTGAGGACATAATGAGAAGGTGCCATCTATGAACCAGGAAATGGGCCTTCACCACTCAACAAATCTGCTGGTGGCTTGATTTCTGACTTCCCAGTCTCCAGAATGTGAGAAATGAATTTCTGTTGTTTATGAGTCACTTAGTCTGCGTTATTTTTCTAGAGTAGCCTGAACGCACTTACTCTCAGTTTCAGTACTTATCTCGTCGTGAGCCAGCTAGAAACAGTTTGAGCCACACCAGGACTTGGACCAGATTTTGAGTGATGCTGGTTGTCTGGTAGGATAGTGGCTCCCCCACAGGCTTTTCATTAGAACCTCTTGAAAGAAGATTCCCCCAAACTCAGATCAATTGATGAGAGAGGAGGCGGAGATGACAGGTGGGTTGATATTTTTTTTGCGTGTATGTATATATATATGATATTTTTGTGTGTGTATATATATATATATATTTTTTGTTGTTGTTGTTGTTGTTGTTGTTTTGTTTTTTTTTACAGAACTTCCCAGGTCTTTCAAATGTGCGGCTAAAGTTGAGAAACACTGGTCTAGAAAAAAAGTCTCATTTTTGTTTGTTTGTTTGTTTTTGTTTTTGAACATTGCCCATGAGATGTTTAACTTTAGGTGTCTACTTGACTGGGCTAAGGAATACCCAGAGTACCAGTAAAGCATTATTTTTAGGTATATCTGTGATTGGTATTTCCAGAAGAGATTGGTATTTGACTCAGTGCACTGAGCGCGCAGGAGATGCCCTCACCCAATGTGGGCAGGCACCACTAATTGGTTGAGGGCCCAGATAGAATAAAAGGCAGGGGAAGGGTGGATTCTTTCTCTCTTAATGAGATGGGACATCTTTCTTTTCTGCCTTTGGACAAGAACTTTAGGTTCTCTGGCTTTGGCCTCTGGGGCTTGCACCAGTCTGCCCCCACAACTCCTACATCCTCCACTAGGTTCTCAGGCCTTTGGCTTCAGACTGAGAGTGATGTTATTGGCTTCCTTGGTTCACAGGCCTTTGGACTCGGAATCTGCCATGTTACTGGCTTTCCTGGTTCTCCAGATTGCAGGTGGCCTGGCCTGAGGTTTCTCAGCCTCCATAACCATGTGAGTCCATTCCTCTAAGAAGCTGCTGCTCATTTATCCATCTCTATGAATCCTATTGGTTCTGTTTCTCCAAAAAATCCTGGCCAATACAGTCTACAACTTGTGTAACATTCCTTCCCTGACAAATAAAGTACAGTCTAATAAAAACTATGCATTTCATAACAACCAAATCAACATGTACATTTTGACATTGCCAAATAAAGTCCATTTGACTCTATGGACATTGTCCATAGAGTTTGAGAAGCACTGCTCAAGACCACTGCCCATCTCTCTAAGGAACTCTGAGTGATTTGTAGACAATACTGCCATTCATTACTCTAGTGTGGGGAGGGTCTAGCTTCCATGCTTTGAGGTAAACTTAGGTTTCCAGTGACTTGAGAGGGGAAGGAGAGATTCCAAATTCTTTATACATATGCATTGCTTTCTACAGCTTTTGGCCTTTGCCCCATGGGAAGGAACGCAGATAAATGCAGCTACCATAGCATGTTTGTTGAATGTCTGATTCTCTTTTCTGTTCAGTGCCTGCGCACTTTGACTTGGAATATCCACATGGATGGCAGCATCATTGACTCAACTATTTCCTGTGTGCATCCCTGTCTCAATTTGTCCATCTTTCCAATACATATTGCTTACATTCCACAGCTCAGGCCATGTGTTGGGTGTTGAGGGACACTAAGTAAAAGGATATAGTTCTTGTGCTTGAGGACCTCACAGTTTATTGATTGACACAGACAAGTAGAAACATATTATATGTTACAATATGCAATAAGTAATTTGGGAGAAATAATATCCTGGATTCTATGGGATGGAGCTTAGTTTTGGGAGGCAGGGATGATTTTGAATAAGCTATTCTTAGACTTGAAAAATGAATAAGAGAATAGTTATCTTTGCCCATATTGTAGTCTGAGAAAAGAAATATTAGATGGTAAAAGGCACATAAATTAGCAAAAGCATAGAAATGAAGAGAGAGCATAGTACCTTAGGAGAATCACAAGTTTTTGAGATCTAGCACGACTGGAAACACAGGCCTTAGTGTTTTTCTGTATACATGTATGTGCATGTGTGTATGTATATACATATGTGTATTTATTTTATATATATATAACTATATATATACTTTAAAACTCCCATCAGTAGAATGCCACCAGCAAAAAACAGCACACATGTTTAGCATCCAAAATCTAAAATAAAGTGAGAATTTTTTTAGCATCATGGATAAATGATTTGCATTGCAATATTGTTTTAAGCATTTTATATATATATCTCAATCACTTGGCTGAGTTCTTTCCATTGACTATCTCACTCAATCCTCACAAGAATCTAATGGGAAAGGGAAAATTACAATATGCATTTTGTAGTCAGTAAATGAAACCTTAGAGAGGTAAAGCAACTTCCAGTAGAGACTGGAGGAGTTGGGTCTTGAATACATGACTGTAGTCCCCGTGCTTCAGTATCACACAGTACTGCTTCTCTAGCTGTGTGACCTTGCAGGACAGTTAATTTTACGTGGTTGCTGAGCAATAAAAAAATATTCTGCTTTGCAGGTTAATGTGAGAATATTTACAAATGGTTTAAGTTATCGTTACACTGAAGGTACGCTGTAAATGTTAGCCACTGCCATTCATATTGTTGCTAATACTTTGCTGTAATAGGAGTGTTGGGTGCATGTGGGAGGCAATGTACCCAGCTCTTCCCAGAAAACAAGTAGAAAACTAGTGACTAACATGATTCTGGCAATGGGGAAGAAACATATCTGAGTATTTTATTTTATTCTTGCCATTCTTATTTTCTCTAATTATAGATTTAACAAGGCTATTGTTCACTGAGAACTCCCTACATGCCCCAAACATGAAGTAGGTGACATTGTCTCTGCCCCAACAACCTTAAAACTCCCCTCAGTAGAATGCCACCAGCAAAAAACATAGCACACATCTTTAGCATCCACATTCCAGAATAAAGTGAGAATGTTTTAGCATCATGGAAAATGGTTTGCATTACAATATTGTTTTAAACATGAAAATAGAATGCTTTAAAATTATTTTACTCTGCATGATTCAATCTTGTCCAGCCACCATCCCACCCCAAATGGCAGTTGGAATTACTCAAATGTCTTTTAGGAAAGTCAACACTTGTTACATTCTATGCCTGATAGTTTAAAACACTGCTTGAAATATATTCTTGTTTCCATATAAATGTTATCAAAGAGTACTGATTTCTTTTTATCCCTCTCTGGTTTGTCCTTACAATCAAAACACAAATTACTTGCAACAGGAGAGCAACATGTTAAGGAAATTAAAAGGGAATCTTGGCTTATCTATTATGGGTAAAGCAACATATTAACTCTGGCTTAGTCTTCAGTCTATCTGACATACAATTCAGAATGAGATGTGAAGAGTAGGTAAGAGAGTAAGTAAACATTGATTAAATATCCTAGAAATAGAGGAGTAGATTGGTTGTCAGACCTGGTCTCAAGTACTGACTTGGCCACTAATAGCCATATGACCTTGGATGTGTCACACATGGAAAAGCTTGTGTAAGGTTCTCTTCCCAGCCTCTTCTTGGTCTTTTCCCTTGTAAGTTAATGATAATCTGTGATGATGGCAGAAGTTGGTTATAAGCCATACCACTGATTCAACACTATGGGTCTTCAGGGACTCAGTAACAATTTCTATGGCCCCCATAGCTATACAGCTCTCTCCTTTTTCTTCTCTTTTCTGACACACATGCTGTTTCACATCTTAGATCAATGAATTTTATAGGTAAAAGGAATAAAAAAAGAAAAGGATATTAGGAAATTCTACCTTTTCATCAACACACGTATTGCCCAACACATGACCTTTATATATTGGTAAATGATGGTGCTTCTAAAATTTTAGTTGTATTAATTTCCATGTTATCAGCAGGAAACTAAATATGCAAGTTGGTTGGTTATTTGAGGTACCCCACAGTTAGGAAGCCTGGCTTGTCATCCCAAGTGGTAGAATGCAAGTACCTTTGGCTGGTCAAATTTTTCAAGAATCTGCACGTACTTAGTTGGAGATGATATCCGTCTGAAAATCTGGAGTTATGAATTATCCTTGGGAGACATTTGGAGGGGTTATTCCAATTATCAGTCTCACTCCAGTTGGTACAAAAAATTTAAAAACAGATTTTAGTTTCTTCTTCTGTAAAACAGGTATAATAGTAGGAGGACTTGCTCTCTACTCTATTTGGTTGTTCTCAGGATAATCATATTAATAGCAACCATTCATTGGGAATTTACTAAGGGCCTGCCACTAGTCACTTGACATTATCTCATTTAATCCTCAACATTTATTTTCACAGACTAGATCATAAAGTGTTCAGTAAAACTGATCTGCATAAAGTTAGTGTGAAAAGTATATTTGTGTAATATTCTCATGGCAAATATCTTTGAATCGTCCTCATTGTTAATCAAGTAGGAGCTCAGTAAACACTGTTTTATATCTAGCCTTAAATCTCCCAGATGGGAATACAGAATCTTAGAAACATCAGTAACAGCTCTCTGGCTGTGCATCTAGCATTACTTTCTCTGGGTATTTGAAAGTTTCTTGACTATGTGAGTATATCCTGAGTAAATAATATTTGTTTTATTTTATGATATTCACTCAACTACTCACCCCTAAGTAAAAAGAAAGATGTAAAAGGAAAATTAACTTAAATGTATATTTGACAGAGAATAGTGATTATCCATAGATGCATTACTTAATTTCTTTTCCCTAGATTTATATGAGCTATAATTGACTAATAAAAGTATATATATTAAATATTTAAGGTGTACAACATGACTTTTGATAACCTTATATATTGTGATATGATTGCCTCAATGCAGCAGATCTCCATTATCTCACATAATTATCTTTTTTTGTGTGTGGTGAGAACATTTAAGATCTACTCTCTTTGCATGTTTCAAGTATACAATATATTATTATCAACTATGGTCATCATGCTGTACATTAACTCTCCAGAACTTACTAATCCTGTATAACTGAAACTTTGTAGTCTTTGACCAATATCTTCCAACTTTCTCCATCCCCCAACCCGCAGTAACCACCATCCACCATTCTACTCTCTACTTCTAAGAGTTCAATTTTTTAGCTTCTGCATATGAGTGAGATCATGAAGTATTTGTCTTTCTATGCCTGGCTTAGTTCACTTAGTGTAATGTCCTCCAGGTTCATCTACAATGTTGCAAATGATAGGATTTTCTTCTTTCTTTGAGGTGAAATAACATTCTTCTCTCCCTTTCTCTCTCTCTCTCTCTGTGTGTGTGTGTGTGTGTGATGTATATATGTTTGTATGTTGCACTTCCTTTATTCATTCATCTGTTGATGGACACTTAGGTGAATTCCATATCTAGGCTATTGTGCATAATGCTGCAATGAACATGAGACTGCAGCTATCTCTTCAAGGTACTGATTTAATTTCCTCTGGATATATAGCCAGAAGTGTGATTGCTGGGTCATATGGTAATTCTATTTTTTCATTTTTTTGAGGAAACTACACACTGTTTTCCATAATGGTTGTACTAATTTACATTCCCACCCTCAGTGTACAAGTGTTTGTCTTTCTCTACATCCTTATGAAACTTATCTTTTATCTTTTTCATCACAGCCATTGTAAAATGTATGAGGTGATATCTTATAGTGGTTTTGATTTGCACTTCCTTGCTGATTAGTGATGTTAAGCATTTTAAAGATATACCTGTTGGCCATTTGTATGTCTTCTTTTGAAAAAGGTCTACTTTTTTTTTTTGCCTATTTTTAAATCCAGTTGCTTTCTTGATACTGAGTTAAGCTCTTTGTCAATCAGTAGGAGTGCAAGAAACATGGTTATATATTTGAGATATTAACTCCTTATCAGATGTATGGTTTACAAATATAGTCTGTCATCCATAGGTTGTCTTTTCACTCTGTTGATTGTTTTCTTGGCTGTTCAGAAACTTTTTAGTTTCCTGCAGTCTCATTTGTCCTTCAGAGTTGCAAATAATCACCACTCAGACTAACGTCAAGAAGATTTTTCTCTATGTTTACTTTTAGTAGTTTTACACTTTTAGGTCTTCTGTTTAGGTCTTTAATCAATGTTGAGTTGATTTTTTACCACAAAGAAATTAAGCAAACAAGCCTATTTACAATAGCAGAAAAATACTTAGGAATAAGTTGTTTTTTAACCAAGGAGATGAAAGCATTTTTAATGAAGAAGGTGAAATATTTGTGTACTGAAAACTATAAAATATTGATGAAATAAACTGAAGATATGAACAAACGGAAAGGTATACTGTGTTCACAGATTGAAATAATTAATATTGTTAAAATGTTCATACAAACCAAAGTCATCTATAAATTCAATAAAATGTCTATCAAAATTCTACTGGCATTTTTCACAGACATAGAAAAAAAATCCTAAAATTTGTATGGAACCATAAAAGATATTGATTAGTCAAAAAAATCTTGAGAAAGAAAAAGCTAGAGGCATCATAGTACCTGACTTCAAAAGTATACTACCAAGTTATAGCAATCAAAATACTATAATACTGTCTTGAGACAAGCCTGGGCAACATTATGAGACCCCCATCTCTACAAAAAATTAGCAGGGCATGGTGGTGCACCTCTATGGTCCTAGCTGCTCAGGAGGCAGAGGTAGGAGGATCGCTTGAACTCAAGAGGTTGAGGTTTCAGTGAACCGAGTTTGTACTGCTGTACTCCAGCTTGGGTGACAGAACAAGACTCTGTGTCAAAAAAAAAATATATGTGTATATATATATGATACTGTCATAAAATCAGACACATAGACCAATGGCACAGAACAGAGAGCCCATAAATAAATCCACAAGTTTACAATCAGTTGTTCTTTGACAAAACAGCCAAGAATGCGTAAAATGGAAAAGGTAGTTTCTTCAATAAATGGTGTTGGAAAAATTGGATATCCACATGGAAAGTTAATTTCAACTTATCGGGACTTTGAAAATGCAAAATCCTGTGAAACAAATCCATAAAAGGAAAAAAAGTTTTAAAATCATATACTAAAAGGCAGGCATTGTTGCAATATCAACAGGTAGACTAAAAATACAAATGGAAACATTATTCCATTTTAACTAATTCTTACAATGAAGATGAAGAGTTACAACTTCTGGCAGTCATTAAACATTGGTGTATGTCTCTATTTAAATAAAATTTGGAAGCTGATGACCTTATTTCCTAAGACCAAGAGAATCAGGATACTCTTTAGACATTTGTTATTGAAAAGTGTTGCCTATATTAGTCATAAATCAGAACTGATTAAGCCTAAGTTTAAAAAAAAAACAAGAACCCTATCATTCAAAGACAATGTATTGTGTTTAGACCTCAGTTTTCACTGATTTTGAGTAGTGAGGCTAAGCCAACATTTGTGCTATACTACTTTATAGTAGTATAGCCAATTTTACTTAAAAAATATTTTAGTTTAATTAGGAAAATTTTATAAATTTAAAAGAAAACATTAATTGAGTATCTTCCTTCGCCAAAGAACTGTGCTAGTTATTAAAATGAAGAAAGCGCGTGGGTTCCTGAAGGACAAATTGTCAGTGAGCCCAGAACTGGCAACTCATAATCTTAGTTAACTGAGTGATTAGTATTGGTTAATTATAGATTTGGGTCTAAAAAGAGAAAATAGCTCAGGGTGGCTCTGTAAGAACTTCAATAACTTAAACAGGAAAGGTAGGGGGAACAATGATAGTTTGAGAGACAAGAAAAGTTCAAATTTAAATATGTTGTATTTGAAATACATGAAGATTTTGTAACTAGGTGTATATTTAAAAAATATTTATGGAGTACTGACCACATACTAGACTAGGCCCTGTGCTAAGCTTTGGGAAAATAAAGAAGCCAAAGCCCATAATTTAGTGTAGTTGTTTTCATTTGTGTGTGTGTCCATCAAACATTTCATGAGGAAGGGTTACTAAAATATAGGTTCTGACGTTCTCCCCTCAGAGATTTCGAGGTTGGGTGTAGGGCCTTGCAATCTGGATTTTAACTGGAGTAGATAACGATTCTGATAGAGTTGGACCACCAACCAGCCATACATTGAGGCTCACAGGTTCAGCGGCAGAAGCATATTAGTATCAAAATAAGAAAACTGGAATAGCTTATTTGTAGGGGTGTTTGGAAAGGTGTCCTGGGGGTAATGACTGAGTGTTAATTCCTCTTATGGATAGGGAAAGGATAATTTAGGAAGAGCAGTCTATGCAGAGGTAAAAGCAGGCTCAAAACATTGAGGGAGGAAGGCATGAGAATAACATGAATGGATAATTAAGATTTGTTTGATAGTACTAGATTTTACAGTAGATTGGCAAGCAATGAGGTAAAGATTGTTGGCTGAGCTTTGGTTGTATTTGTTCAAGACTTTGGATTTTTACTGTTCAAAGGATAGAAGCTTTTTAAAGTTGGAGTGTTATACTCGCAGGGTTTTGGATAGAGAGCGGGTGAGTGTATGAAGAATAAACTGGTAGTAAGCAAGCTGCAGGATGGGAGACCAATTAACATAAGTGCTACATATTTACTGCCCTTCTTTTAAGCCGTCTAATCACACATGGAATAAAATCTGAGCTTTAATTGTACATGTTAATCTATTTAGAAGATATTTTTCTAGATCAAGTGGGAAGACTGGAAGCAGTTCCATTTCTACCAATAGAGTGGGTCTTCATTAAAGACACGGTCTCTTAGAGTACACATAAGGGACAAATATACAAAGCTATGCCCTCTGTTTCTAAACCTAAGGTGTGTTTAACTTTTAAGAAACTGCCAAAATGTCCCCAAAGTGCTTGTATCATTTCATATTCCCACTGACACTTCCCCACATTTTCACTAACACTTAACTTTTTAATTGTAGTCATTTTTGTGGGTATATGGTGGTATCCATTTGTATTTTAATTTACATTTCTCTAATAACTAATAATTTTGAACAGCTTTTTCTGTGCTTATTTGCCATCTGTCTACATTCTTTGGTGAATTATCTCTTCAAATTTTTGATCCATTTGTTAATGGATTGGTTTTCTTATCATTTAGGGACACAAAGAAACCTTTAAGGATGATAGATATGTCTACTATCTTCATCCTGGTGATGGTTTCAAAGGTATGAACACAGTATCAAAATGTATTCGATTGCACACCCTAGAAATGTGCACTTTGTTGTGTATATATTATACCTAAATAAAGCTGTATTTAAAAAAAAAATCTAAGGAAAGAATAAGGATAATTCCTGGACCAAAGAAAGAGTGCCGTGTTTTAGTTTCTTACCATTCCAGGCAGGAAAAAAGTGGGCGATGCCATTATTACAGATTGTAGATTCTCAAGAAATGAGGCCCCTACTTCTGTGGTCCTAAGGAGGAGCTTCAGTTCTGGTCTCCACAAGGTCAGTACAGAGTCTCTGGTTTGTGCAGCGCTGCCTTAGGCTGTTAAAGAGAGTAGACCATTGTGTGCTCCCTGGATGGGCCCAGCCAGATGCCCTTCTCACTCTGTACCCCGGGCACAAAGTACCCATCAATTCTTTAAAATATTTACATGGAAGCCGGTCTCAAACTTAGAGTTCATCCCATTGCCTCTACATTCAAATTACTATGTTATCATTGAGTTGTATAACATTTAAAAGCAAGGCCTATAGGCTTCAATTACAGTATTGTTTGAAGAAAATCTTTATAAAATATGATATTTGTGGAGCAGAGTTGGGTAGGAGCTCCAGACTCCAGGTCCAGAGTCAAGATTGTGCCAGGGGCTCTTTCTAAGAATGTTGGTGAGGGCTTTGGTAGTATAAAGAGAGTGGATACGGCCTAATCAGATAAAAGTGTGTCCCCAGAGGAGACAGGAAATGAGTTTACAAACACAGGCTGATAATTTAAGTGTAAAAAAAGATTAGAGACACCTTCTGTTTTGAAATTGTACCAGTTCCAGGACAGATAAAAAGGAGTGGAAGAAAGCAAAGTTCAGAGTTCGGACCTGGTGACTTCTGATTTTCTCAGAGAAGTACAAGATAGACCAGTGGTGAACAGTGAAGAGTTGAGGGTGAGTGGTGTCAAAAGGCAACACTGTAACAAATTTAGTTTAAAGATTTAACAGGAATTGAGGCAGCATCTCCTCCACAAATTTAGAAAAGGTGCTCTGATGGGCATGGTAGAACAGTTGGTTTTTATGACAGTCTAAGCAGGACCAAACATATAGCATAATACAAAAAGCAGATGGGTGAGCATCAGGTTACTTTCCTTGCGGGGTTAAAAGATAGGATGTTTCCTGACTCTACCAGCTAAAACTGGCCTGTTTGGGTACTCGGCAATGGTCTTTCTCTCCTGATTTCTTGAAAGGCAAAATAAACAACTTTTTTAGTTTGGTACCAAGGAACTTTAGCATGAATGACTCCATTTTGATGTGGTCTGTTGGGGCCTAGTTCAGGAGCTCTGTCCAAATCAATGGCCTCATATAAATTTTATTTAACAGTGGGTAGGAGGTGGATACATTTGGTAAAGTTTGGAATCAGCTGTTAAGAGGAGAGAGAAATGTACTACCTCAGAACAAGAGTAAGGATTTCTCAGAGAGCTTCGAGAGTCCTGCTGGCATTTTAACCAATGCCTCCAAGCAAGGAGAAAACACAATGAGTGACAGTAGAACAAAGAAGGCATGTGGACACTCCCACAGCATTCCTGAGACAGAGTGACCAAAGGTGACAGGGAAGCAGATATGGAGTAATGATTTCTGACAAATGTGGAAAGAAGGGGATATCATGAAAGGATTTTAGAAAGTGGAATTGCCATATCTAAAAGCATTAGGAGAAATTCTATAGGCTAGAATAAAAGAAGGCACTAGAGATTTTGTTGTTTGTTTTATTTGTAGAAAGAGACATTCTTTAATGACTGCAGGCATGTTAGGACTTTGCCCTTTGAAAATCTATTAGTAATGATATAAAAATCTTTCCTTTGTCTCTTTTGGCAGAAGCTGAATTAAATCTTCAGCCGCTCTCTGAATCACTCATTTGAAAGTTTCAATGATTCATATGCAAAGCTTGAGTTAAGAGAACAAAGACCTGGGCGAGTTTCTGTAGGGCTTGGCCTGAGCAAAGTGGTCATGCAGAACAACACGAGTGCTGGGTCCCCGACCTTTGGCCCTAACAACCTCCATCTGAGCAGCGACCTCTATCCAACTTACTGCTGCCCTGCAGCCTCCCAGGTGCTGCCCTGGGAATGCCCTCAGAATGGGTCATGTCATCTGATCCTGACTCTCCTTCCTCTTCTCATCCATCCCCCTGAAATGATCCTATCCTCTTTATGGCCTCCATTATAGCAAAGAAAAGAGAAGGAAGAAGAGAGGAGTAGAAAAAGAAGTCTTATGGGAGGAGCAGACAGCAGACAGCAGGTGCTATGGAGGGCATTTGAGGGCTCTTTTCATGTGCTGTTAAGAAGTGGGATGAAATGAAAATCTTTTTGAAAAAGGTGGAAGCTGTTTCAGATCTACCCCTACCCTGCTCCCCACCAACTCAATTCCTGCTCCAGGGGAAAGTGCAAAATAACTTTCTGTGGGATGAAATGATGACAATGACTTTGGGATCCAATAACATTATAATAACCTGGAAATAACCCTTCCATCTGAGGCTTGCAAAGGCACTGAAATGTGAAACTCAGACTACGGTCAGAGAAATGAAAGAGACTTGAACTCAGGGCCCTTTGGACATTTCCTTCAATATCAAAGAAAAGTTTTTATTTCTCTCCTCTGAAAATAGGGTAGGAAATGGGTAAGTGATAAACAGAGAAAAAGGCAGAAGCAATACCTAATTAGAAATCAAACTAAGAGAGGAGAAGAAAAATGGGTTTAGATTCATGTCAGGTTGGGTTATTCCAGGCTCTCGACTTCTTTGCTTCTATCACATACTTTCAGAGGTATTCAGGTCTTGTGATGCCGAGTGCTTGATTGTTTTTCTTACTCTTGGAAGCTGAGGATTAATACTCAGGGCTGGACCCACAGGAAAAAAGGGTGTGTTAAGCATCCACTCCTGGTTAAGCTAAAAAATGTACATAGAACTTGAAAGCACCCAACTCATTTCCAGAGGGATGAAATAAGCCTGAAAATAGGTGAGCTCTGATTGTATTGGGGCTGGCCTGGAAGCACACAAGAAAGGAGCACTTTAAAGAGAAGGAGAGAGGAGCAATGTGCATATTTTACATGGATGTACACATTTGTGTCTACATATTATATACAAATGTACAAACTCCATGTGTACTTCATGTTTGTGTGTGCATATTCATATTTATACACCTGTGTATATGCAGAGTTCACATAGCATACCCACACAAATACACACCAGAGGTGTGACTTTGAGGTCTGTAAGAAAAAATTTACTACTCAGGAAGAAATGAAACAGGCCTTTTGAGGACATTGGCCATATACTACCAGGTATTCTACTTTTTGGAGGGCAGATCATATGTTTTGCATATGTTTATTTTGGGTAGGAGGAGACTCAGGAGCAACATAATAACTGCTTCAAAATTTTAGAGGAATATCATGTGGAAGAAGGGTTTAACTCATTCCATATGCTTCCAGAAGAGAGAACTGAGACTGAAGCATAGCAGATTTCTGTTCTAAATGAGGATGACTTTCTAACAATTAGTACTAAACAAAAGACATGTGGATTTCTTCTAAAAGTGGTTAATGATATGCCTGCTCTTGTAAATGACATGTGGCAGAGGATGAATGGCCATCTGGCATAGAAACTGTAGGGGGTATTCTTCCATTCGGCGGGGGTTTGGACCACAGCATTAACTGGACCAACTCCATTCTGAAATTCAATGGTTCTCTGAAATACGTAAACAAGTTTTGAAGCAAGGTAAGTCAGATAATGGTTTTGGTTTACTGATTGCTTTTACTTCATTCAGTGACTTAGGAGCAGATAACTCCTAACTCAATAGTTCCTATAGATACCTTTTTTTTTTTTTTTTTTTTTTTTGCCTTCTGTTTGATTTCTATTCTTCCCTCTTTTCTCTTTACCTTTAATTTTTGTGTTTCTATTATCTTTTCCTTTTCTTTTCTTCTTCCTCCCCATGCCCTCTAGATATAAGGGATGGAGTTGAGGCAATGTTTGTCAAGAAAGCAACGAGTAAGAAAAAAGAATAGAGAAAGGAAAACTTTGAACTCAGTTAGCTTTTGTATTTTCACTTCGAATCTTGGCTGTATGTATGTGAATACGTATATGTATACTGGATTGTGTGCGTGTGCGTGTGTGTGTGTGTGTGTGAGAGACAGAGAGAGCGAGAGAGAGAGAGAGAGAGAGAGAGAGAGAGAGAGAGAATGTGTGAGTAGACCCTCAGATGTTTGGAAATACTGGAGGTTAGGTACCACTTCTTGTTGTCACGATGCCTAGGGGGTGCTAGTCGTAATTAATGGCAGAAGGGGAGGAATGCTCTATGTCCAGCAATATGCATGTCAGTGCCATCCAATAATGTATTATACTACCTTACATAACAGAGTCACATTGAGGAACACTAGGCAAAGGCTGTGGAGACAGACTGTCTGAGTTTGAATCCTGGTTCTGCCATTTTTAGCTTTAGTGAGGAACAGACATCATATATGACAATAGTCCCATAAAATTATAATGAAGCTGAAAAATTCCTATTGCCTAGTGATATTACAGCCATCTTAACTTCGTAGCTCAATGAATTACTCATGTGTTTGTGGGGATGCTGGTGTAAACAAACCTACTGCGCCGCCAGTCATATAAAATTTTGGACAAATACTTTAAGCTTCTTGGGTGTTTGTTTTCTCATCTGTAATGTGAAGGGTAACAAGAGCACCGACCTCACATTATTGTCAGAATTAAATGAATTAGTATGAGTCAATTGTAGCACATGTAATTACGTACAGTACATAATACTTGATAATAATAATAAATGATTATGTTTCTGGTTTATGTATTCACTGTAGTAAATTTATATTTACTATAATTTATTATTGTATTTACTATACCATATGTTTTATCATCATTTTAGAGTGTACTTCTACTCATTAAAAAAAGTTAACTATAAAACAGTCTCAGGTGGGTCCTTCAGGAGGAGTTCCAGAAGGCATTGTTATCACAGGAGATAAAAGCTTCATGTGTGTTCTTGCCCCTGAAAACCTTCCTCTGGGTTAAGACATGGTTGTGGAGGATGGTGATATGGGTGATCCTGACTCTGTGTAAGCCTAGGCTAATGTGTGTGTTGTGTCTTAGTTTTTAACAAAAGAGTTTGCAAAGTAAGCCATAAAAAATTTTGAAAATAGAAAGAAGCCTGTAGAATAAGCATATAAAGAAGGAAAATATTTTTGTACAGTTGTGCAATGTGTTTATGTTTTAAGCTAAGTGTTATTACAAAAGATCAAAAGTTAAAAAATTAATAAAGTTAAAAAGTTACAGTAAGCTAAGGTTAATTTATTATTGAAGAAATTTAAAAATAAATTTGGTGTAGCCTAAGTGTACAGTGTCTATGAAGTCTATAGTAGTGTACAGCAACAGCCTAGGTCTTCATATTCACTCATAATTCAGTCACCGACTCACACAGAACAACTTCCAGTCCTGCAAGCTCCATTCCTGGCAAGCGCCCCATGCAGGTGTACCATTTGTTTTTTATCTTTTATACAGTATTTTTACGGTACCATTTCTATCTTAGATGTATTTAGATATACAAATACTTATCATTGTGTTACAACTGTCTACAATATTCAGTATAGTCACATACCATATAGGATTGTAGCCAGAAGCAATAGGCTATGCCATATAGCCTAGGTGTGTAGTAGGCTATACCATCTTAGTTCATGTAAATACACTGTATGATATTTACACGATGACAAAATCACCTAAAAGTACATTTCTCAGGATGTATCTCTGTTGTTAAATAACACACGACTTTATACCCAACCATTCCCCTAATCCACATACACCACGGACAGATGCATTTGTAATAATAAAATGTAAGTCCTAGGATATTTGTCACATGTATTTGCTTAATAAGTAGGCACAACAAATGCATTTACAATATGTGGGAGGCTATGGAATTTTGAAAAAGTTTTTTCTTTAATTCCTTGTGCTTGATAAGGTTCAAACTTCATACAACAGACCATTCTTAATCCTACATTAATACTGAATATTGTTTTATCTTTTAAAAGATTGATTTAGTAAGCAATTCAAGATTTTGCCACAATCCAAGTACATAATCACAGACTGTAATGATCATTCTGTCATAAGTCAGTTCTAAAAGGCACATCTGATTAAATGGAATCTGTTAAAACATTGTCATTCCATAGAAATTGCTTTTAGAAAAAATCACCAACATTAGCTTGTTTACTTTTCATTTTTAATTTATTTTATGAAAACAGAGTCAAGATTCTTCATAATAGTGTGTGCTTTGGTATGATGAACAATATTTCCAATTGATTTTGTCCCATCTGTTTAAATAATTTCTCTTTCCCATTTGACCAACTCATTTGGAGGGAAATGCAAGTACATATGCAACATGTGGACAGAACCATACGATTCTCCCATGATATGATTATTAAATTTTTCTGCTAATACATATGGAGAAGTGTTAAACTTTTTCCTGCCATTCGTGGACACATTTGTTGATGAACATCTGGCACATGTAAACTGCATGTGCTGGATACCATAAATTACATGGAAAGGCAGGAGACATCTCCCAGTTTATTAAAATATGTATACTCATGCATTTTTCACTATTTGTTCTAAGGATTAAAGTACTTCATATGGGTCAAGTGCTTAGAAAAGCTCAGATGCATAAGGCATATTCGGAAAATGTCAGCTATGATTTTGATTTTCCTGAAATGACTGGGAATGGGATATTAGGACTCGTATTACAGGTTAGTATCTCAGAGTCTTAATATGTCTTAATAAGTTTTTAGGGAACTGGAATTAGTACTCAAAAGTCCCATGGAGAAGAAGGAGATGTCTTATAATTTATTAACCATTTTCCCGTTTGCCCTGAGAATATTTGCTGGCAGAGCTTATGGCTGCAGCATTTACCCTAAGACAGCTTTGCCGTGAAATATCTCAGTTTACTTATTGTTTTTGCATCATTTTAATGTATCGACTTTGGACACAAAAGACATCATTCTATTTACAGCATTCTGTTTTTAGTAGTGGTATTTCCATTTACAAAATATAGTAATTCTTGATTGTGGAAAATGTCAAATCCTAGAAAACGTAGCATTCCTATGTGTGATGTTAACATTGTTCACGAACAGTTGTTGGCCGAAGATTCATTTGATGAATCTGAGTTTTCTGAAATAGATGATTCTGATGATTCAGACGATTCTGATGTTAGTTCTGTTTAGAAATAACTCTAAGAACAGTTTTTATATTTTACTTGCACATCGAAAATCAGTCAGATTTGCTTCAGCCTCAAAGAGCATGTTTATGTAAAATTAAATGAGCGCTGGCAGAGAGCTGCACTTTTTTGTTTCTAAACAGGAAGAGGGTTAAAATATGAGTGCTCAACTTACCACTTTGCTGCAGGATATTGATACTGGGGGAGGCTATGCATATTTGGGGACAGGGAATACATTGGTATTCTGTATTTTCTACTCAAGTTTGCCGTGAACCTAAAATTCTCTAAAAGTAAAATTTATTAAGGACTCAGAAAATACTATTGGCATTATAAGATAATAATCATAATAATATCTGAGAAAGTCAGGGTCCATAAAAACAAACTTTAAATTACAGCCTTTCTCTCATTTATAGTCCTACCCACAACACCAATAGGTGGGTTACCAGAATTTGACTTTATGAGGAATTTCATTTATCGATTTGTGTTTGTCTGCCTTTGAGGTAGCTCAGCCTGGAAAACAAAGCTGACAGTCCTTTGTGGCGGTGTGATTGGCCTACTCAGGATACTACTGACTTGCCTAAAGTGCTCCTGTTACATTAGTTTATACAGTAATGGTCTGGGTTATTTTCTTCTGATCTGCATTATTTTCTCTTGTCTTAATTCTTTTGTGTTTTGTGTATTAAAGATTTATCACATAAAAAATAGGAGTACTCACCATCCATTTATTCCTTGTTATCAAAGACACAAAAGCATTGAATAGAGAACTACGTTTGTAAAAAGTTCTGTCCAGGAAGGCATGCTGTAAATAGAATGATGTCTTTTGTGTCCAAAGTTGATACATTAAAATGATGCAAAAACAGTAAGTAAACTGAAATATTTCACGGCAAAGCTGTCTTAGTAGGGTAAATGCTGCAGCCATAAGCTCTGCCAGCAAGTATTCTCAGGGCAAACGGGAAAAGGGTTAATAAATTGTAAGACATCTTCTTCTTCTCCATGGGACTTTTGAGTACTAATTCTAATTCCCTAAGATAATAAAAAGTAGAGTTTGAGACAACCAAATCTTAAACTCAAATCTCAACCCCATTATTTTCTTGTGATGTGTCTAAGGCACCCCGGTATCTTCACTCAGCTTTAGTTTCCTCACGTGCAAGTTATGGACTTTAAGCCTATTTTGTTAGAGTTGTGAAAACAGGAGATGAAGACGGTAAAATCACTTAACTCGGTTTTGGGTATATAGTAGATGCTTATAAAATGTTAGGTAGTAACTAACAGCCATGGCTATTACTATCTTTATGCTGACATTTTAATTTTTTGATTTTAATTTTGTAGGTAGGTACACAGCAGGTGTATATATTTGTGAAGTACATGAGATATTTTAATACAGGCATGCACTGTGAAATCATCACATTACGGAGAATGGAGTATCCATGCCCTTAGGCATTTATCCTTTGTGTTACAAACATCACGATTACACTCTTTTAGTTATTTTTAAATATACGGTTGAGTTATTGACTACAGTCACACTGTCGTGCTATTGAATACTAGGTCTTATTCATTCTTTCTAATTAATTTTTATACCCATTATATGTTGAAATTTTTGATAAATGCATACTATTAAAGCATTGTCATTTGTTTTCAATTACAATATTATGAAGTAGTGCCTACAGCAATAATAGCAACGAAAAGATTGAGGAGTAGGCCCAATGATTTGCTATACAGTTAGCAGATAGAAACCTAACCTACAGTCTTCAACAATATAAGCAACAGACTTTAGGGACAAGATACAAGAATGCCCTATGTGACTGAAATGTACACAAAACTGCTCAGCATGCATGGAATTAGTGTGTGTTTGAAAGTTTCCCCAAAGTAACAACATGGGTTTGTGATTTGGATATAGGTAACAAATGAGTGTTAGGTGTGTGTATATGTATGTGTGAATGCTCCTTAATTTATAATTAGAAGGAGCAAGGCTAAAGTGTAATACAAATAAATTACAAACCAGGACATTTATTTAACAACTATTAATGGCACATGTTATGTGACAGATACTGCGGTATATGCTACAAGTAGAGGTGTGGAAATTTGTAAGACATAGTCCTTAAAATCAAGTTTTTTTTTAGGCCAATAAACCAGCACTTACAACACAGATACACGATAAATGCTATAGAGAATTTTATGCCACAACTAATAATGTACAAAGAAGGACATCTGCTTTGCTTGAAAAGATCAGGGGAAATGGAAATGACTCTAGGAAAGAATAATAAAGATTAAATAACAGCTATCCAGGAAGACAAAAAGATTGGGTATTCTAGTCAGAAGGAATTGTGTGTGCAAAGGCAGAGACTTAAGAAAATATGGGTATGTGATAGGGTAGGGAAATGCAAGAAATAAGCCTAAAGGGGTAAAAAGGGACCAGATCATCACATTGTTTGTATAGGATATTACAAAGCAAAAGAAGAGGCCCACCAATCAGCAGTAGCAGGAAGAAATTTATCAGTTGCCCCTATAAGTTAGTGAACTAAACATTTCAAGGGCTCTGTATCATTTGGGTTTTTATTACAGGTTCTCTTTTACAAGTTCTTCTTTCCCTATCCTAACCCTCCTCCCCGAGGGAGTCCACACATTGTGACCACACTGATTGTATATTTGTGTGCTCCATGTGGGGCACAGACTCCTTAGAAGTGGAATTTTTGGTGGGAGAACAGAGCTTGTATTTGCGTAATGCAGTGGAAGATCTATTGGTGAGCTGACAATAGTTACAGCTTGTTCTGCAAAATGATCCTGGAGCCCCCTCACCCACCAAATAACAACTTTACTTTGATATCTAACTTGATTTTCCCATTTCTTACATTTATTTCAGGAATTAAGAACGCTTATGATGTCTTCCTGTGTCTCAAGTCTCTCCCTGCTGTGATTTCTGACCTGAGATGACTGTTCTTGCATGATTGGGTTCCCCATGCTGGGTTTCCCCAATCTTTCTCAACCTTTCATGACAACCCCTAGCTGAAATTATCCTGTATACCTTAATGATGAGTTAGATTATCTGACCAGTTAATTTACTCTCAGATACTAATGGCTTACCATGGCTCAACTGATTGACCTTTTCCAAGAGGAAGATGATCGTACTTCATGTTTTCATCATTATATTTCCATTGCCTCACTTTTCTTACTATACCCAATTTATGTTCTTTGCAGTATTATATGTGTATTTGTGAATCCTTTTCAATGTTTTCCTTTTTTCATTTTTTGAAACAAAACTACTGAAATAAAGAATGGGCAAAATGCAATACTGTTACTATTGAAGGGTGCTTTAATGCTGAAGCTGAAGATGGGCCTTCATGGTGAAATGGTACGAAAGTAGGCTGACTTAGGTGACATTTTGAGCAGAGAAGTCTTTGGTCTCTCAAGTTACATAGCCCAAGGATGTTACTAATTTTGATACACCAAGGAAGTTCTTTGCTAAAATTCAATTGTTCTCATCCTTTTAAATTTTAACGGTTTGCTTATAAGAGTTATCAGGGCCACCATAACACTGGACAAACCAGCAATCTCTACTGCAGTGTAGCAATGTTCCAGTATGTCTACAATATTAACTGCAATTATTGAATTCTTGATTTTGTCACTCTTCTTACCCTTTCTCCTTTCAGATGTAACGTTTACTGTCTTGACCATGAGTTTGAAAGGGATAGTTCCCTTGACCCTTCACAGGACTTGTGAAGGGGGTGGCTCATTTACTCAGCCCACTGTTCTTAGCCCCTCATGGGAGTGGGAGCATGCAGGTGAGTGAGTGCAGGCGCCAAGATGAGTGCTTCTGGTCACTAGCAGGAGTAGAATTTTGTGCTACCCGACAGCAGCATCTGGGGAGTATCCTTGACCCCTGGAGCAACAGAGGGCACGTGTTACAGTGTGCTCTTTTAGATTTGCCACCCATGGATGGCTTACGTGTTTAATAGCTCAGAGTGACAGCCCTCTGTATCCTGAGCTCTTGTTTGGCATCCAAGAAGAATCAGTTGACACGAATGAATTGAAGATGATAAATATGGAGGATTTATTGCTGATGAAAATGGCTCTCAGTGTGATGGGGAGCTGGAAAGGGGGAGGAGTAGGAAGTTGGTCTTCCCCTGGAGTTTGGCCATCCCCAGCCAAACTCTTCTCCAAAGTCCCCCCATCAAGCCGTCCCTCTGAAGTCAAGCTGCTCCTCTCTGACATCCTGCTACTTCTCTTCTCTCCTCCTCTGCTACTCCACTGCCAGTGGAGCATGGGGTTTTTATGGATGCCGGATGGGGGGCAGGCCAGGCCAGGGTAGTTATGGAAAAGACAACATTCAGGTGTTGAAAGACAACATTCAACATTCTTGAAAAACAAGAATGCATGTTCTTACTTTGGGCTGCAGGTCCAGGCTTGATGCTGGGGCTTCACTAGGGACCCTGCCCTTCTCTGCCTAGTATTTCCCTGCCTCCCGTCCATATTAATCTCATATATCCTCACCAGGCATAGCTCTTAGGTGAAATGCATTGCATAATTCCAGCAGGCACCATTATTCTTTGAGAAGTATTATTATACTTAATGTTTTCATCATTATATTTCCAAAGGTATTCTTATACCTTCGGAGTTGTGCAATACTGCAGCTTTGCACATGTGTAAGCACACAATCTTTTTCTGACTTGGCTTGGTGGTTACTCTGTGCTTCCTTAACCTGTGATTTTTCACCATCTCCTTATAGTGATGTTCATCTCAATGTTCATTTTGACAAACTACAGTAACATTGTCCAAATTAACTAGAATAAAACGAGATTTTCTTCTTGATTTAAAGTCTGTTTTAGCATTGAATCTTAGAGAATGGGACTGGGTGGGTGGAGAATGCTATGACCATTTGTGCTTTGATAATTTTGCCCTGATTACATGCTCTTATTTATAGCAAAAGTAAATTTTACCTATAGAGTAAAAGCTATTTATATTAGTTTTAAAATCTTTTGGGGAGCACGATCCTGCTTGCAGTCAGAGAATTTATACACTAGGATATCAGCATTACCACTGATGATCATAAACACTTTAAGTTAAGATACATGGTCTCTTGTTCTCTTTGTGTTACATAAAATACTGGGTCACCATTTTGATTTCCCCTCAATCATTAGCTATAGGAGTTTTCTGGCAACCCTGAATAATTTGTCTTGTTCTGTATTGTCACTACTTTGAAGAGTATCTCAACACTTAAATCAGAAACTCCTCATTTACGAATGTTGAAAGTATAGCACTTTATGCTATTTTAAAGAAGTTAGAGTGGTACGGACTTAACTAGTCAACTTGTCCACACAAAAGTCACTATCTTCTCAAGGGAGGAAGTGCTGTTCAAATAGGAACATGTGTATTTGCAGAGAAACTCGGTCTAGTTTATAGTGCTTGGGGTAGGAATGTTTAGCCAGGCTAATAGAAATAATTTTCAGGTTCAGGTCAAGAGCACAAAGTTTAAAAGTATAGAATGTTGTCTTGGGAACTCTGTGTGAGAAGCTATGGATGATCAGCTATCCAGATGAGCTGTGACAAAGAGTGGACTTCATTATTTCTATTCTTTTTTTTTTTTTAATTGTACTTTAAGTTCTAGAGTACATGTGCACAACGTGCAGGTTTGTTACATAGGTATACATTTGCCATGTTGGTTTGCTGCACCCATCAACTCATCATTTACATTAGCTATTTCTCCTAATGCTATCCCTCCCCTAGCAGCCCACCCCCTAACAGGCCCCAGTGTGTGATGTTCCCCTCCCTGAAAGAACTTCATGATTTCTAAAAGCTTCCGCCATCTCTTCCAAAAATAGCTTTATTTTTTAAATGAAAAGACAGTGATATAATAACTAATTGCTATTGGAAATTTAATTTAGAGATCTTTATATTGGCAAAAATGAGTACATATATTTTTTTCCTCTTAAAAGATCTTCTTGTTTCATTTTAATATATAATAGCTACCTTATTTGATGTCAGGATGTTCCAGGTTGTTCTGAAGCCAGTTTTAAGCCTCTAGTCTCTGTGTATTCTACCACTAAAGAAGAGAATAATTTAACAGTAGATTATTTCATGATTCCCTAAGTATCTGAAGTATTTTCTTCCTTTTCTCTTTTCTATTCATCCATTCACAGTACTATGTACCTGGTACCATGGCAAATGCTGGGAATATCAAAATGCAATAAGTTAGTGTCCTGGCTATACAGAAGTTCTTTAATAGTGGGGAAAGTAGACATATAAATACAGTTAAATAAATACCAAGAAAAGTGAGCATGAAAGGGCTCAGGGGAACTGCTGAGGAAGGAGAGGTGAACTGTGTCTCAATGGTTGACTTTGCCTTTCTGCTTACTCTGTGACCAAGAACTCCTTTATCATCCTTGATTGTGAATTGGCCACAGGGCTTAACTTTACTTTTTCCAAGAGTTCTTCTCTAGCTTTATAAATTCTGGCTTCCAATACGTCATCCTCTAGCATCTGTTTACTGTCTGAAGTTCAGAAATTAGCACACAGAATGCAGTGGTCTAGCTATTACTTGCTTAACTGAGACACTTACAACAAATATTGAGTAGATTGAGTAGACTGAACTTATTAATTCAATTACCAAAAAATATAGAATACTACTGAAGAGTTAAAGCTTTTGATAAAATGTATAATTCTAAGAAGTCATGCTCCCACTCTTCATGTCTGCACATAAAGCATGAACTCAAATGTCAATGGTTGGGTTTGAATCTTGGCTATGACATTTTGGAATTGAGTGACTTTGGGCAAGCTGTCGTTGGGTTTTTGTGAAAAAGAAATAAGACAGTGCATAAAGGATACAGCACATTACTGGTCATATAGTAAATGTTCAATAATCATTGGCTACTATTACATCCTAATTGGCATCATCCTAATCTTGCTCCTGCTGTTAAAAGATAGTACTTTTTCTTAGGAATGGACTGAAGCATTTACTTAAGTGATGTGATTTGAAGGAACAATGGAAAGAAACATCAAATATATTATTTCACAAGTCTACAATATCTTGAAGTCCTAATGACTGTTATTTAATAAATTATTAATTCTGAAGTTTTCCTCACATTTGGTATTCTAATACATTTATGTCCTTACATGCAGAGAAAAAAGAAAATTGGCTTGACTCAAGGTACCTCCTCCAACCTTCTTTGACAAAATTGACAACTGTGGACATTGGAGGAGATAATCCTAAAGGGCACTAAAAACAACTTCACCTATTTTACAACTTTATGAAAAGTTGGATATATTTGCCTCTACTATTTCACATGGTAGTCATTAGGTCTAATGCAAAAAACCAAGGGCATCAACCAAAAAATACAATTTAGATGGTTTTCCAGTTTCCTGATGTGTATGTCTTCTCAAAGTTGACGAAGATGATGCAGTCTGTGGGAATGTATTGCTTCAGAATGCATTAATTTTTCTTTTACATACTATAGGCACAAAGTGATGATGGTTGAGATATATCCAATCCATCATTTTGCTGAGAAAAAAATTGGATAATATATAAAAAAGAAACATTTACTTGAATTCTTTTGAATTGAAACAAGATAGAGAGAAAGCCGAGCAAAGTGGATGAAAACAGAGGTGAGGCTGAGTTCAGTGAGGCAGTGGTTAGAGATTATTTTCCCCTGGAATTGCTAAATTTAGAAAGAGGCCACAGTGAGGCTAACCCGCTGAGAAGAACTTTAGACATCCGCGCTCAGAGAGGTGGAAGATTAGAATATATAGAAGGGAGGGTAAGAGACACAAGGAATACAGTGAGAAGGGCTAACATACGTTTAATCAAAGTCTAAGAGGAGAGAAGAAAAAAATGGGGCAGAAGCAACTGATAAAAGATGGTAAGCCAAAGATTTGAGAAGCCCTACAAACTCCAGGCAATACAAGGAAAAAGAAAAGAACACTTAAGAAATTTTTAAAAAAGAAAAAATATCCAGAAAAAGATGAAAAAAAATTTTTTTAAATGTAGCTGAAGAAGAAATGCTGGTTATCTTCAAAGAAGCAATAATTAGACTGACGGCTGAATTCTCCAAAAACAACAATAAAACAAAATAAAAAACAAACCAGAAAGCAATGGAATTAATTCTTTAAAGTATTAAAATGAAAACAACTGCTGACAAAAAATTCCATAGTTGATGAAAATATCTTTCAGAAGAGCATCTTCAGAAAACAAAAATAGGCCAAGAAAATTATGACCCGTAGACTCACATTCACACTAAAAAAAAAAAAAAAAAAAAAAAA
>NW_016808703.1:165993-186161 GCF_001698545.2 Rhinopithecus bieti
CCCCATTCCCCAAAAAAAAAAAAAAAAAAAAAAAGTCAAGAGTATTCTTCAGGGAAAATAGAAGAAAAATAAATCTAAATTGAAGCTTTGAGATTCAGAAAAGAACAAGGAACCATAAAAATGGTAAAATTCTAAAATGTGTGTAAATCTAAATGGAAACTGACTGCATAATACGCTAGTAATAATAATGATGTCTTACAAAGTTTAAAATACAAATAATTAACATATTAAATAAAAATGGCATATAATGTGGGGTTTAGGCACTTGAATTAAAATGTTGCAAGTTTTTTACTTTGTTTGGAAGATGGTGAATGTATCAAGTTGGACTTAAATTTGTCAAGACTGTACATTGCAATTTCTAGAGTAAGCACAGAAAAGTAAACATATGTAAAAATTTCATATTGATGAATGGGAAAGCAAGAATAAAAAAACATCAATCCTTTAGGAGAAATTAAAACACTTGCACACTGTTGATGGGAATGTATAGTGGTGAAGTTGTTATGGAAAGCAGTATGCCTGTTCCTCAAAAAACCAGAATTGCCATAAGACTCAGCAATTCTATCTATGGATATATACTCCAAGAGGATTTAATACAGGATCTATAAATGATATTTGTACATCAATATTCATAGCACCTATTCACATTAACTAAAACATGGAAGCAATCTAAGAGTCCATTGACAGATGAAAGGATAAGAAAAATGTGGTATATATGTACAATGGAATACTATTCAGTCTTAAAAAGAAAGGAAATTCTGACACATGCTATAATAAGAATGAACCTCAAGGACGTTATACTAAGTGAAATAAACCAATCACAAAAAAGACAAATTCTGTATGATTCCACTTATATTAGGTACCTAGAATAGTGAAAATGATAGATACTAAAAGTAGAATGGTGGTTGTAAGGGCATAGGGGGAGGAGAGCAGAAAAGTTATTATTTAATGGGCATAGAGTTTTAGTTCTGCAAGATAAGAGTTCTGGAGAGGGATAGTGATGATGGTTGCACAACTATATGAATGTACTTAAGTATATTAACTGTACACTTAAAATGGTTATGATGGTAAGTGTTATGATACATGTATTTACCATAACAAAAATTTAAAGAAATGAATAAATCAATGCACTTGAAAGTAAAGTGTGAGAAAAAGAATAATAGAATGGGCAAAACAAACAGAAAAACAATTAGTAAAATAATATACTTGAACCATGAATATCAGTACTTGCATTAAATATAAAGAGATTAATATATCAATTGAAAATATTTTCAGATGATATGCTGTTTACAAGAGACACACTATTATAGACTATGATTCAAATATTTCAAAGGAATGTAAACGTACAGCAGGTTACTGAACTGCAATACAGTTGAGCAAGAAATCAGCCACAGAAAAATAACCAGAAGTAGCATACTTCCAAGTAACTCATGAGTTAAGAAAAAAAATCACAATGAAAAATAGAAAATGTATACATAAATGATAAAAGTACTGCACATCAAAACTTGTGAGATGTAGCTAAAGCTGTGTTTGGAGAGAAATGTACAGTTTGAAATAGATATATTGAAAAAGTAAAAAAGCTAATAATCAGTGAAGTAAACATCTAACTTAATACAAGATAAAGGTAACATATTAGTCCTAATAAAAATAGAAAACAGTAAAAACTAAAACAAATCTGAAAATAATATAATAGAAAACACTCATAAAAATAAAGATTGGCTGGGTGGAGTGACTCACACCTGTAATCCTAGAACTTTGGGAGGCTGAGGCGGGTGGATCACCTGAGGTCAGAAGTTCGAGACCAGCCTGACCAACATGGTGAAACTCCATCTCTACTAAAAATGCAAATGTTAGCCGGGCATGGTGGCATGCGCCTATAGTCCCAGCTAGTAGGGAGGCTGAGGCAGGAGAATTGCTTGTACCCAGGAGGTGGAGGTTGCAGTGAGCTGAGATCATGCCACTACACTCCAGCCTGGGTGATAGCAAGACTCTGTGTCAAAAAAAAAAAAAAAAAAAAGAGAGAGATTGACAGGGGGCTTCAAGATAACTAGAAGCATCCAGCACTTGCCTCCTCCACAAAGAATAACCAAAATATTACGTAAAATAGAGCATCTAATAGAGAACACTGGACTTTAACACAGAAGTGACAGGAAACACCTGAGGTGTGCAAGGAGAAGGAAGCAGGCAGCCAGCCTGGCCAGGATTGGTTGGGAACTGGGAGAGGTTCCCCAGTGTAAGGAAAATGTAAATGAGAGATCCCTAGCAGTCCACATTCCCACTATGGACTCCTGTAATCCTAGCCCCTCTGGAGAGCACCTCAATCTTAATGGGCTCTGAAACTAGCATAGAGAGCTACCTGGAGATTTTGTGATGGCATTGCTACAGAGAGGGAGCTCACACCGGGTCCCACCCTCACCACCCCCTGAGTCCTAAGCAGCTGTAGCACAATGCCATTTTCAGAGCCCAATCCTCACCAGACTGCATCCTGCCCTGAGGCCCAATCGTCCCTATACATCCACATCCCTACAGCCACATTGACCTATCTCCATGTCTACCTGAAAGGCTGCAGTGATTCAATATTGGTTAGATGAGTAGAGTTCTCACATACCAATAATCTTAAATGTAAACAAGTTAAGTTTTCCACTTAAAATATATAGATTGGCCGAATGGATTAAAAAATGACCCAACTATATCTAATGATATGCCACAAGGAACTAGAAAAGCAAGAACAAACCAATATCAAAATTAGTAGAAGAACTAAATGGAGACTAAAAAATAATGGAAAGTGTATCAATGAAACTCAATAAACTGCTAGCTCAACTAATCAAGAAAAAAGAGAAGACCTAAATAAAATCAGAAACAAAAAAGGCAACATTATCACTGATATCACTGATAACATACAAAAATCATCAGAGAGTATTATAAACAACTGTATGCGAATCCATTGGAAAACTTGGAGAAAATAAATTCCTTGACACATACAACTTCTAAATCAAGTTTAGCTGAAAGCTGTCTCCTTGCAGTTTGGCCTAAAGGTTTCTCTGTACATCATGAACTAACCTAGATGGAGTTGTAAACAGACAGTAGCATACTCTTGTGACAATCAGAGTTTTGGCTAATTAAAGGTGGCCAGTTTTTCAAACTGTGTTTAAATAAGGCCAAGGCTGAGCTGTAATGAATCCAGCTATTTCTGTACATCACTTCCATTTTCTGTACATCACTTTCCTTTTTCTGTTCATAAATCTTCTTTCACCACGTGGCTATGTTGAAATCCTGAGCCTACTCTGGCTCGGGAGGCAGCCCAATTCATGAATCACTCTTTTCTCAGTTAAACTGTTTAATTTAATTCAACTAAGCTTTTTCTTTTAGCACAACTTACCAGGGAAGAAAAAGAAAACCTTAATAAACCAAAAACAAGTAACAAGATTGATTTTAAAAAGTTTCCCAACAAAGAAAAGCCTAGGATTGGATGGATTCATGGCCGAATTCTACCAAACTTATAAATAAGAATTAACACACATTTTCTTCAAACTACTTCAAAAACTTGAAGAAGAAGGAGGTTTGCCAAACTCATTCTCTGAGGCCAGCATTACCCTGATACCAAAACCAGACAAGGACACAACATCCTTCATGATTAAAACTTGAAACAAACTAGGCATCAAAGAAGCATAACTCAATAAAATAAAGGTGATATATGACAAACCCACAGCTAATATCACACTGAATGGGGACGATATGAAAGCCTTTCCTCAAAGAACTGGAACAAGGCAGTGATGCCCACTTTCACCACTTCTATTCAACATAGTACTAGAAGTCCTAGCCAGGGCAATCAGGCAAAAGAAAAAAAGAAAAGGCATCCAAATTGGAAAAGAGGAAGTCAAGTTGTCTCTCTTTACAGATTACATGAACTTATATTTTGAAAAACCTTAAGACTCCACCAGAAAACCACTTAGATTTAATAAATAAATTCAGAAAATTGAAAGATACAAAATCAACATACAAAAGCAGTAGCATTTGTATACATCAGTAATGAAATGCTGAAAATAAATCAAGAAGACAATCCCATTTATAACAGCTGCAAAAAGAAATATCTAAGAATATCTTTAACCAAGGAGATGAAAGACCTCTACAAGGAAAACTAGAAAACACTGATGAAAGAAATTAAAGAGGACACAAATAAATGGAAAAGCTTCTCATGCTCAGGAATCAAAGGAATTAACATTATTAAAATGACCATACTAAGCAGTCTAAAGATTTGATGTAATCACTATCAAAATACCAATGTCATTTTTCACAGAAATAGTAAAAACAAACCCAAAGTTTGTATGGAACCAACAAAAAGCCTGAATAACCAGAGCAATCCTGAGCAAAAAGAACAAAGTTGGAGGCATCACTCTACCTGACTTCAAAATATATTACAAGGTTATGATAACCCAAACAGTATTGTTTGTATTGTTTGGGTATAAAATGGACACAAACACCAATGGAACAGAATAGAGAATACAGAAAGCAATCTACAAATTTGGCTGGGCACGGTGGCTTATGTCATCCCAGCACTTTGGGAGGCCGAGACGGGCGGATCACAAGGTCAGGAGATCGAGACCATCCTGGCTAACCTGGTGAAACCCCGTCTCTACTAAAAAATACAAAAAAAAAAAAACTAGCCGGGCGAGGTGGCGGGCGCCTGTAGTCCCAGCTACTCGGGAGGCTGAGGCAGGAGAATGGCCTAAAACCCGGGAGGCAGAGCTTGCAGTGAGCTGAGATCCGGCCACTGCACTCCAGCCTGGGCGACAGAGTGAGACTCCGTCTCCAAAAAAAAAAAAAAAAAAAAAAAAAAAAAAAAATCTACAAATTTACAGCTAACTTATTTTTGACATAGTTGCTAAAAATATGCAATGGGGAAAGGACACCCTCTTCAATAAATGGTTCTGGGAAAATGACATTCATGCGAAGAGGAATGAAACTAGACCCATATCTCTTGCCATATATATAAATCAAGTCAAAATGATCAAATATCTAAAAGTAAGATGCCAAACTGTAAAACTACTAGAATAAAACATAGACAAAACACTATAGGCCATTTGTCTAGGCAAAGATTTTATGGCTAAGACCTCAAAAGCACAGACAATGAAAACAAAAATAGATAAATGGGACTATATTAAACTAAAATGCTTTTGCACAGCAAAGGAAACAATCAAGAGAGTAAAAACAACTTGGTGATAGGGAGAAAATACCTAACAATGATTCATCTGACAAGAGACTGGTGTCCAGAATATATAAGAAAGTCAAACAATGCAACAGCCAAAACAGCAACAACAGCAACAACAAATGGTCCCACTAAAAAGTGGGCAAAAGATATGAATAGACATATCTCAAAAGAAGACAGAAATGGCAAACAGGTATGAAAAATTGCTTGACATCAGTAATGATCAGGGAGACACAAATGAAAATCATGATGAGATATTATCTTCACCCAGTTAGAATGGCTACTTTTAAAAAGGCAAAAAAAATCTGATGCTGGTGATAATGTGGAGAAAAGGGAACCCTTATACAGTGTTGGTGGGAATGTAAATTAGTACAGCCATTATGGAAAACTGTATGGAGGTTTCTCAAAAAACTTAAAAGTAGAGCCAGCACAAGATCAAACAATAACACTACTGAGTATTTATCCAAAGGAAAGGAAATCAGTATATTGAAGAGATACCTGTACCCCATATTTATGGCAGCACTATTCACAATAGCCAAGATATGGAATCAAACTAAGTGTCCATCAGCAGATGAATAGATAAAGAAAATGTGGTAAATAAACACAGTGGAATACTACTTGGCCATAAAAAAAATAAAATAAAATCCTGTTATTTACAGCAACATGGATGAAACTGGAGGTTATTGTGTGAACTGAAATAAGCAAGGCACAGAAAAACAAATATCATGTGTTCTCACTCAAATGTGAGAGTTAAAAAGATTGATCTCATGGAGGTAGTCAGTAGAAAGATACTTACCAGAGGCTGGGAAGGGTGTGTGTTGGGGGTGGGGGGTGGGGGGCATTGGAGGAATGAATAAAAATTGTTTAATGGGTAAAACATACATACAAACATACAATTAAATAGAAGAAATAATGTTTGATAGCACAGTAGATTTACTATAGCTAACAACAATGTATTGTAGATTTCAAAATAGCTGGAAGAGAGAACTTGACATATTCCCAATAGATAGCAATGATAAATACTTGAGGTGATGGATAGCCCAAATACCCTGACTTGATCATTCCATATTCTATGTGTGTAACAAAATATACAAATATTATGTATCAATAAAAAGCTAAATCTAACCATGCTTCTCTTAAAAATATAGAAATTGACAAAGCCAGAAGTCTAATAGGCAAATAAAATAGATTAACTTGAAAAGGCTAATAAAATGGGTAAATGTTTGGTAAAATGATCAAGAAAAAAAAGAGGACAGATAACAAATATAATAAATGGGAAAAAATGACATTATTATAGACCCTTCAGAAGCAAAAAATATCAAAGGAGAATATCATGAATGACTATACAGTAATAAGTTTGAAAATTTAGATGACATTGAGAAATTTCTAAAAAATCAAAACTTAACAAAACTGATACAAGAATGGAAATTAGAAATGAGTATTAATACAAAGTTTTAATATGAAATAAGAGTATAAACCGTCAATATCATTTGCTATTAAAATGCTAAATTCTGAATTCAAAAGGTAAACAAATTAACCCAAATCAAACCAAACTGACCAAACAATATCTCACCTTTCCACAAATAATACTTCCAATATACTTATTATCTTTGTTGAATTCTGTCAGACGTTTTAAGAAGACATCAATTTAGAGCAATTCTAATAGAAAATAAAAAGAAAACATTCCTCAACTTGTTTCATGAGGCAAGCATAACTTTGAAATGAAAACTTCTTAAGAATATTTTGAGTAAGAAAATTGACAAGCCAATCTTACTCATGAACATAGATAAAAATCCCTAAACAAAGTATTAGTAAACCCAGAATGGCAATACACAAAAAAGATGATACATCATGATTAAGTTAGGTTTATTCTAGGAATGCAAAATTGGTTTATCGTTTTAAAAATCAGTGGACTTCACAAATTAACAAAGAAAAATCATACAGTCATCTCAATATACATAGAAAAAGCTTAGACTAGAATTCAATTCTCATTCATGATCAAACATCTTAGCAAACTGTGAATAGAAGGAAGCTCTTAATTTAATAAGGAGTATCTACAAAAACATCCAGAAATATAATACCTAATGGGGAATGACAAAAACGTTCATCTGGATTTGAAGAATGGAACAATATGGCTGCAAATTTACTACATATTCTTCAATGTTGTCTTGAAGAGCCTAACTGATGCAATTAACCAAGACAAAGGAACTACAATAATTGGGAAGGAAAAAATACAATTGTCATTGCATTTCAGAAGATATAACTGCATAACTAAGAAATTCTCAGTCATCTATAAATAAATTATTACAATTTAAAAGTTAATTTAGCAAGATTACTGAATAAGGCCAATTAAAAACATAAAAACATATAAATCACATATCTACTACACTGAAGAGTCTGAAATAAGCTTCAGAGATAAGTGTTAGCTAACTCATCTAGCTAAATCCAAAATTTCAGACAAACTCAGAAGTGACAATCTTGAATCTGTGGGAGGAAGTTACCCCAAATTTCTTTAAAATTCTCTGAAAGTTTTAAGTCTTTTTTCAGTGGAATTCTATTGGTATAGTGATAGTTATTTGAAGAAATGAGTCTATTTTTTTAATGGAATATCAGTATCTGTGTAACTTTTTCCATGATAGTAACGACCAGCAAAACCTCATGCTGGAGAAGTCATCATCAATAGTTAAATGGGATTTTGTTCTATTATATTTCCTCAGTGCTTTTTTTTCCCCCAAGTGTCAGCATCTCCTTGTGAACAGCCTCTCTTTCCAAGTCCTCCCTGTGGTGAACCCAAATGTTGTTTATCAGACAGGCATAATTCAACTCACTAAAATACATCCCTGCCAATAGGATTCGTGCTATGAACCCCAGCCCCCTCTGCCTAGTAACATATGCACTTTGTTCTCAATCTGCGTCATGAAGATCTGTAGGCAGGTGTAGGTGGTACTTAACAGATGCAAACGTTTTATTTTTCTGGCTGTTTCCTTTGTCATTTGGACACGATGGCAGAAAAACAATCATCCCTCCATTACAAAGGATTCGGACTGAGAGTCAGCTGTCATGGCTGCCCCCAACCTACTCTTCCCCAGTGTGACCTGCCAGATGATGGGAGAGAAACAAAACCACTCTGCAGCTTATTTTAGTCCAATCATGTCTTGTTGTGTTTCTATAGCTGGGCCATGCTTTCTTATCATACATACCTAACTAGCTTAAAAAGAAGATGCCTAAATGGAATCTAGACTTAAAAACACAGCACTTTAAAATGTGGTTGATATCATGTTCCTCCAACATTGAAATGTTTTAAAACTGAATTCTAGGATTCAGAAAATGTAAGTATGTTTTAATCACCTAGCAACCCTTTATAGGTTTAGTAGACATGAAAATATGAGAAGATAATGAGAATATGGTTCTAGCACTAAATTTCATTTTTTAATCTCTTTTTTTTTAACCAGGAAGAAAAGCAGGAAACTCCCTACATGTGAGTTTTAAAAGATCCTAAATTCAGTTAAATCCTGAGATAAAAACAAAACCCCAAAATATGTAACTTATTTTATTCCCTCTTGATTTTTCTAAGTTGTTGGATCTAAAGTTAATTTCAAGGTCACTTGTTGGGTTTCCAGTTGGATATCCCAGGAATTTGTTTGTTTGTTTGTTTTTGATTTTTTGAGATGGAGTTCTGCTCTTGTTGCCCAGGCAAGTTGCACTGCAAGAGTGCAATGGCGTGATCTTGGCTCACTGCAATGTCCATTTCCCAGGTTCAAGTGATTTTCCTGCCTCAGCCTCCCAAGTAGCTGGGATTACAGGTGCCCGCCACCAGGCCTGGTTAATTTTTGTATTTTTAGTAGAGACGGGGTTTCACCATGTTGCCAGGCTGGTCTCAAACTCCTGACCTCAAACGATCCACCTGCCTCAGCCTCCCCAAGTGCTGGCTTTACAGGCGAGAGGCACTGCGCCTGGCCCCAGGAATTGTTTTTAAACTGTCGCTGATAGTAGTTCTAATAAACTTAAAAGATTTTGAAAACACAAAGATATGACTTGCTATCTGTAAACGAGATCATTTCAGAAATCAAAACTGTGACATTTGAGAAGGATCTAAACTTGGCATAGTTGTGTGTAGAAAAGGAACAGTAGATTTTTAAAGGATTATAAGCTATGTGGTTTATTAAATCACTTGTTTATTCAAAATCTTTCCACCTCTTCTAAACAATGTACATGTCTATTTCTATCTTTCTGTTTTTGCATTTGAAACTGAAAATCACTTTAGCTTCAGGAGTATTATTTGGAATTTTGTTCAAAATAGATTTTGGTTGTCTTTCATTTATTCAGTGGATTCGTTGTATTAAATAAGGAGGGCTATTTTAGAAAGGAGAGGAAAATTCACATTTAGCAATCAATTATAGTATTTTGATTGATGATGATGTAAATCCCAAGCTTTGTACTGTCAGTGGATAAGTGAGGGTGGTCACTTCTGCTAGGTCCTTGTCTTTTTGTGGTAGTGGTCTAACAATGCGTAAGTATTGTCAACATTACCATAGGAGCCCCCCTTAACGTCTTTTCAAAAGGCCAAGACATTACTTGAAACATCTGCATTTGTTAACATTAAATCAAGCTCCTTTATCATTGTTAAAAATTACTTAGGGCTTTCTTACTCACATTTCCTTCTTTGTTTCCACTGTGCAGGCATAGAATATTGATAGTACAAAATGTGTTAGAATGCTCAAACATAGGGTTTTTGGTGATATTTTAATAATAAACCTGTTTTTGCAGCATAGCCTATCATGGATTTTTTTTTCAAGACAAATTTTAGAATCATTCATGATCCACTATGAATTCATTCTGAATGTTCAGAATTTTTAAAGCCCTTTGGCAAACAGTCATCTGCTTCTTGCCCAGAACATATGACGATTTCTCCAGGAGATTACACTCATACATGACAAACTCTGTTTAGGGCCTGCTCACATTCAAAGACAGAGCAATGAGCTCTGAGCTCTGCCTGATTCCTTTTACTTTCTGACACTGGGGGAACAACCCACTTAGCCACTTATATTGGAGCTCTCAAGGCAGAAGGCAGCCATCTTGGGCAAAATTGCATCAACTTGCTCTGAGCCCAGCTATTGTAAGTAGTGATCATTTGGCTTAAGGGGACTTAATGCTTTCTAACCACATCAACTGGTGTAAGGACAAGCTGACCTCACAACTGAATGGTCTCCTTACCCTGCCCATCTCTCACACTGCACTCATATTGCTGCCCTCAAAATTTTGCAAGCAGGAAGTAGAAGTCAAACGCTTTGTTCATATGCTCTCAATCTCCCTAAGACACATTACAAACTGTCCAAACACCTAATCACCTCACTCACTTCTGGTTCTCCAAGATTGTCAGAGCTTAGCAAATATTCATGTGGAAAGTTAAATGCGTCTGACTGGCAAGCATGCCAATCTTTCTTTGCTTGTGAGTGGGGAGCAGTTCCTTTCTCTTCTTTACAGGTTGGGGAAAGGAAATGAATTGACACAGCACTGTCTATCTTGATGATCTGTTTCAATCTCCCTTTCTAATTTATTATCAATTCTCCTATAGGCAGGAAATGGTTCAGTGTGATGAAATCACTAGATAGTTTCTATAATCTTAATTAAGTCTAGCATAGGTGTATCTAGTTTTTCTTGTTTGTTTATTTTCAGAAAGTGAATGTATTTATTACCTACTGTTTTCATTATTGAAACTTCAGCAAAATTTCCAAGACAATAGGAAAAGACTCCTTCAACATCCTGTTGCTTTATCTTATGGAGTAGTTAGCAGATTGTTAAAAATTGTGGCTGGCAATTTTCATGATTTTGAAAAAGTTAAACAATCTTATTAAGTAATCACTAACTTTCTATTCATGTTTCTGATTGCATTTCTGCACATTTAATCCTGAGGTGGTTAAATACATGTGAAAAGGAAAAAAGTCATGAAATAATGTTTTCCATTTTCCCATTTCACATGCCTTTCACTTTGACAGAAGATATAGGATAACTTGCCTCCTATTGATGCAAACTATCAATAAGTGTTGAACTTGCTGTAATGCACAACGACCTTGAGATTGGGAGTCTAAATATTCTCTCAATACAGGGTGAATGGTAGATATATGGGTTCTTGTGACTAGATATGTGTGTGTGTGTATGTGTGTGTGTGTGTGTGTGTGTGTGTGTGTTTCCTGGAGCTGTAGCAAGAGATTTCTACCAGATGTAACCCATGGAGTAAAAAATGGGAATAGTAGCCAAACCAGGTTCACCGGCAAAACTGAAGCTCAAATACCATAAGCAGAAATAAAGTCAGGAGTCACAGATCTAGAAGACTGAGCCTTAGTAGAAATAAAATGAGGGAATAGGTTGGGAATAAGTAAGAGGAGGTTCACAATAAAAGCTATAAACCCTGGTGGATACCTAAGTCTTGCTTTAAGGATCTATGGTATATGTATGCACTTGAGTTGGCCTAATTTAAAGAGCCAGAGCTAGCCACGATGAAAATAGCTATATTTTTCTTATTTAAAAGTCATTTTTTGGTGGAAACCAAAAATGCCTGTGAGAATGAAACTTCAAAACTGCTTGCATTTCTCTAAGGCCATTAGACTATATATTAAATTCCTGGCAAGTTCTTATTTCTTATTTATGGTAACACAAGTCAATCTATTTTAAACATATGATGCTCTCTGGGAAAACAACAATAACATATACAATATGGCGAACCTCAATGGGTCCAGAAGGCAGATTTTAGTCTGTGGTGTGAAACCAAATTGTGAGCCAGGGAGTAAATGAAAAAGTCCTCTAAATGATAAATGACAGTCCAGAGCTTACTCCAGAGAAGAGGTTGGCACGCTTTCAAAACCTTACCCAGACAATTGTACATAGAGTAAGGAAGCAGATGAGAAGCAGTAATATAATGACAATGGTGAGAAATAACAGCCAATTTAGAGGAAGGACAAAGGACTCTTTATGCAAAAGAGAAGCATATTAGGGGCAATTTATTAGAGGAAAGGGCTCTATATGTCTTCTGAGTTATTAGGGAATTATTTCATTATAAACAGTTCACTAATTTATAATAAAAAAAACTCAGGTTGTCATTACAGCCTAAATAATTAATGGTCAAATAATTTTCTTAAAAATATGGTTTTCAAAAGTGATATTGTTGCCTAGGCATGGTGGCTCATGTCTGTAATCCCAGCACTTTGGGAAGCCGAGGCAGGTGGGTCGTTTGAGCCCAGGAGTCTGAGACCAGCCTGAATAATATGGCAAAATCCCTTCTCTACAAAAAGTACAAAGAAATTAGCTGAGTGTGGTTGCACACATCTGTAGTCCCAGCTACTCGAGAGGCTGAGGTGGGAGAATCACCTGAGCCTGCAAAATCGAGGTTGCAGTGAGCCATGATCATGCTGCTCTACTCATGCCTGGGAGAGGGGCATGAGACCCTGTCTCCAAAAAAGCAAAACAAAAACAAAAAAATTGACATTGTTAAAAGAGAAAAAAAAAAACCATACTAAACAGTTGATTTTCCTGATAATGTTAGAGATATTCGATTTTGCTCTTTGTATTCAAGATAATACATTTGAGTCTTTGAAGGCTTCATTGAAAAATGACTAGTGTACTACCAACGAGCAAAGTTGTCAATGACTTTTCTCATTGGAACTTTTCTGCTTCACCTTTACAAAGGAAGATGGCTGCTGAGTGGCCACGTTTAGAGTGGTAGACAAAGAGAGGGTAGGATATGGGGTATTTATTCACAGGAAGCCTGCAGAGTTAAATATCTCTGGTCTACAGAAACTTTAGGACCAAATTTCCCATTACCAGTCAATGAGTGGTGCTTGTTGGATTTGTGATGTGTGTCTTCATCTTTATTTGCTGCCAACATTATCAAGGTCAAAGTTGAGAGATTATTTTAGATAAGGGGAATGGAGCCAGAATTGAGATTACCTCAGGAGTTAGTTCTCCCTAGAGGAGTAGCTAATCTGGGGACCCTCTGTGGTGATTGTTGGTGCTTCTCACCACAAGAGGTTCTTATCTCAGGATTCTGAAAAGAAAGAGTAGTAGAAACCATTATTTTCATTGTCTTCTTTTTGCCGTGACTGCAAGGGAATTCACAGCCCTTCTGCCCTTCCACCATGGAATAATGCAGCAAGAAGATCCTCACCAGATGACCCCTTGATCATGGATTTCCCAACTTCCAGAACCATGAGCCAAATAAACTTCTACTGTTTATAAATTACCCAGTCTGTGGCATTCTGTTTAGTGACAACAAATCAGACTAAGATAGCTGGGTGGAATTATTCTCCTATGATTTGAAGAAGGCAGTGTTTCTCAGTATTTTTATTGCTTCTTTGGTTTAGGGGATTTTCAAACTGATTATTTTAATTAAGATACAGAGTATCCATTGTAAAATGTAAGTTATTTATACAATAAAATTGGGGCAGGTTTAAAGGAGGACAAATTATTCTGTCATTTTTGCTTAATGCTTTTAGGAATTCCTTTTTCCTCATTCTTCCAAGAATCTCATTCTTGTCATTTGCATTATTTTGATTATTATTCTTTGGGTATCTCAATTCTCTTTTTATGACAATAGTAAAGTAGTAATAGTTTCAATATAAATTTCTTTGCTGTTTAAAAATATGCAAAACACAAGGGAACCAAGACCGCTTGGCATCTCATTGTACCCCTTCAACCCTTGCTCCTAACTAAACCATACCAATATGTACTTGTTTATCACTAGAAATGATAATATCAAATAATCTAAGAAGTAATTTTTCTCATGAGATGTATTTATAGGTATTTTCAATAGCTTAGCTTTAAATTTAAGAAGCAGAGAAGGACAATTATAATCTGCAATTTGGGCGAGGAGCAGGGAAGAATTGATAGACATTTGTTGACTGGGTACAGGCAGTACTAGCTATGTCTCCAGTCAAGAAGTTGCATAACTTAATGGTCATGCTTTGATGTTTGCTGAAATTCTTTAAACCTTGTATACTGAAAGATTAAATGAGATAAAACAAACATTCGTGGAAATGAACTAGAGATAGCCTGAGTGGTGATTCCTCCTCTGTATTCACAACCTCACAGGTGTCGAGCTTTTGTATTTAAGCCAAATTAGTGCTCTTCCTCTTTCCTGCTTCAGAATGAGCTGCTTCTCAAAAGGCTCTTATGTCTTTCTTGTAAAGAGACTTTTGTTAAGTGTACCAAAAAAAAAGAGTTTATCAATTCTTGAGTCATCTCCAGTCTTGATAAACCTGAGTCATAGAGTGAACATAGTGTAGTATAGAATGATGTATTAGGCTGTTCTTGCTTTGGTATAAAGAAGTATCTGAGATTGGGTAATTTATAAACAAAAGAGGTTTCATTGGCTCACGATTCTGCAGGCTGTGTAAGAAGCATGGTCCTGGGCATCTGTTCGGCTTCCGATGAAGCCTCAGGAAACTTGCAATCATGGTAGAAGGCAAAGAAGACCAGGAATATCACATGTTGAGAGCAGGAGCAAGTAAAAGAGAGTGGTGAGGAAGGTACCACACACTTTTAAAGGACCAGATCTCACGAGAACTCACTATCATGAAGATTGCACCAGGCTGCGAAGGATCCGTGCCCCCATGATCCAAACACCTCCTACCAGGCCCCACCTCCAGCTTTTGGGATTACAATTTAACATGAGATTTGAATGATGACAGATATCCAAACTATGTCAGATGGGAATTAAGCTATAAATGTATCTCCTCTCTGATTCATTAAAACTCTGAATAGACTTTTTGCTAAATTGCTTTGGAAACTTGGTATATGTTTTTACTGTTAATATTTCAGATGTATTTTCTTGTACATATCATCTGCTACAAATTGGTAAAAGCATTTTGAAGATCCTTAGGGTTTTTTTTTTTTTTTTTTTTTTTTTTTTTTTTTTTTTTTTTTTTGAGACAGTCTTGTTTTGTCACCCAGGCTGGAGTGCAGGTGTGCAATAGGCTCACTGCAACCTCTGCCTCCCAGTTCAAGCGACCCTCTCATCTTAGCCTCCCAAGTAGCTGAGACCACAGTCATGTGCCATCACACCTGGCTAATTTTTGTATTTTTGGTAGTGATGGGTTTCATCATGTTGGACCAGCTGGTTTTGAACTCCTGACCTCAAGTGATCCATCTGCCTCAGACTCTCAAAGTGCTGGGATTACAGGCATGAGCCATGATGCCCAGGCTGAAAATTCTTAGATTAGGTCTATGCTGTCCACACAGCTTATTAGGGGGAGGAATGTGTAGGATCATCCACATCTTGGAGCTTTGTAAAAATGTCCTGGATGTCATGATATACAGGATTTCTTCCTCTATAATAATATTGTAAATGTGGTTATGGAAGCAAAGGTAGTGGTTATAATAGAGAAGACTATGAGTTTGAATATGTGTGAGTGTGTGTGCACTCACATACCCTTGGACAGAGTAGTGGCTAAACAGAGAACTACAGAGTATTGATGAGTTGAGCTTTTAGCACTTACTCATCAATACTGTGTATTTATAAAACATATTTTGAAGAAATGTTCATTTTTTTTTTAATTACCAGGAAAATAAATACCAAATCTTTGGCAAAGTCAAATCATATTATGTATTTTTCATTTATACAGGAGTTACCAGATCCATAATGCTATTGTAGAAGTTTAAATTAGATAGGACTTACTTTATAAAAGCCATTTATTTTTTGGTTTTTGGTGTACTGTTTTTTAAAGGATATTTGTAAAATATATTTATAAATTAACCTCATTTAAAATTAAAATTATTATATACGTGTGTGCATATATCATATCATTCTTTGAATATAGTGCAAAACTGGATAATAGTACAATTTGCCTTTTATGCATTGCACAGTAAGTGAAAAGTTCTTTTTTTTTTTGAGACGGAGTCTCGCTCTGTCGCCCAGGCTGGAGTGCAGTGGCCGGATCTCAGCTCACTGCAAGCTCCGCCTCCCGGATTCACGCCATTCTCCTGCCTCAGGCTCCCGAGTAGCTGGGACTACAGGCGCCCGCCACCTCGCCGGGCTAGATTTTGTATTTTTTAGTAGAGACGGGGTTTCACCGGATTAGCCAGGATGGTCTCGATTTCCTGACCTTGTGATCCGCCCGTCTCGGCCTCCCAAAGTGCTGGGATTACAGGCTTGAGCCACCGCGCCCGGTCGAAAAAGTTATTATGAAAAAGCACAATGAATGAAAATAAAAGCAAGGTTCAGTAATTTGCAGAGAGGTTATGTTTCATTAATATCTGCCTCATATAAGCAGTCAGCATGTAAAAATGATGGCAAAATCTGACCAGGAGTTTAAAATTACAAATTATACATAGAATGTGCACCAAATTAGATAATTAATTGAGAAGCATAAATTTAAAAAATCTAATTGATGTTGTACATGTGATAATCAGAGTCATTCTTCTACAATTGTTAAATATAATTTGTCTCATAATGCTACCCTTTGGTAAATTGTTTTAAGTGTATGATATATGTAGCTTATTAACAGTTTCATTAATTGCTATTAGAGGAAAGAAGCTATGAAAGCTGGTACACATAGGAACAAATGTTGAGGCAGATGGTTGAAATTAGTGAAACATGATCAGTTGCTGAACCAGTTTACTTAATTAGCTTTCTGCATCAGAATAGTTAAAATAAATTTGTCATATTGTCTTCAGGAAATTGAAATTCAGGAGATGATCATCACATATATTTTTAAAAATTAACACGACAAAGAGCAAAGAACTGTGGGCTCTGACCCATGACCATTAGTTTATTCTGTACTGAGAGTCTGCTGAACTGTTTAGAATGGAAGGGGAATTTTACTGTTAGGGAATAGCCAACTGCACTGACATCTTTTTACTGTTTGTAGCAGGGAAAACAGAGGGAGAAGAGCAAGTGGAAATTGGCCACTGCCCACAAAATTAACTTGATGCTGTTACTTCTTAGTTAATAATTTTCAGAGGAGTCGAAATGGATCTTTGAAATAACGGTTTCATACAACAGTTTCCTTTTCAGCAAGGTTCCAGAAAATTTGAAGAAATCAAAATTGTAATAGTTTTCATGCTAAGGCATTTTGGCCATATTGCTGTGTATAGCGGGGTGGGAACTCAATTTTTAAGGTACTTGTCTTGGTTAATTCCTATAGATTTCAGTTTGGCATCCACAGCAATAGCATGAACAACAAATAGTCAAAAATGGGGGAGATTTTGATAGAAATATGGTTTATATGTTGGAGAAACTCTGATGACATTTGGAATTGTTTAATGGAATGCTCTAAATTGTTAATGGAATGCTCAGCTATTACATGATTTATACCTGCCGAGGTTTGTATAGGCCTGGAACAATTTGCTGTCCCTTCTCACAGGAATGTTTTTATATATTTGCCTTTTAGGACACATTTTTCAACCTTGTAACAGAAGTACAGAACTTAGCTATCAGTATGGAAAGTTTCCAATGATACTGTCTTCATCTGTTTTTTCAAACATATTACAAGTGAGGTTTAGGTGATCATGTTTAACTACATGAATGTAAATAACTATAAACATGCATGATCTGTTATTGACACACCTACACTTTCCCCTTTGAGGTGTATAATGGGGTTCTTTCTGCTAGTTTTAGTGTATAAATTATTTCATCCAGAAACTATGGAGCTGTGGCCACTAGTGGTTTGGCCTTTGTCACCTTTTCTGTCTTTACCATCACTCTTGGCCTTGATTAAAAAGGTGGGAGTAAGATCATTTTGTTGATAATACATTTATAGGCACTGTGTCAAGAGGGTTTGAACATTTCAAGGTCCCACAGATGTATTTATGTTCTAAACTTTAAAAAAGTTATTTGTTAATATGAAATTAAAAAATGAAAAATTGAAATTAAGAAATATTCAGATCTCCATTACATAATTTTCAAAAATATAAATTGTTATTTTAGTAAACTCTTATATAGTAATACATAAGTAATATTTATTGTGGGAAGAGGGTCTGTTTTTATGTTTACTATGAGGGAAACATTAATATAAAAATGTAGTCAATCCCTGTCAAGCTACATTTCTATGTCCATGCTTTTATTCAGCAAAGAAAACAATGCATATCTTTACAGCTTGCTTAAGGCCATCACATTTTAGTTCTCTAAACTCTTCATAAAAGAAAAGATTTAGTTAAGCATGATGTTAGCTTGTTAGAATTTAGGAATGAAATTCTATGGCTTCATTCAGAGAAGCCAAGCATGATCATTCAAAAAATAAAAGGTCAATTTTATTCTTAAAAGTAATAACAGGAATAAGGTAAAATGCCATTATAAATGTTTTACATGTGAAAATATAGAAATAAAAGTATATCATAAACTGAGTAATGAGGCAAGTGGTACTACTGTTTTAAATAGCTAAAATAAAATTATTATTAATTTATTCTCACCAAACTGTTAGTGTTATTTATATACATCACAACCTATCTCATGCACTAGATTTGTAATGCATTAAGATTAGAGACATTGCATCGCTAACTCATTTTTTCAGTTATTGAAAAAAATCAAACAAACTCACAGGTGCTCAATGAACATGACTTGATTCAAAATTTTTTTACCCTGAATGTTAAGACTATTTGGGAAAGCTGCTTCTACTTTGGATATAAAAAGCTCCTACTCTAACAATAAAAATAATTAATCTACAAAAGTTTGTCTTGTTTGTACTCATCAGATAGTTGAAGTTTCAAAGCTACTAAGATCACTGAATTTCAGAGGATGTCAAGACCCTCCAGGAGAGGTGGACCACATTAAATTTATCTTTGGCAGAATAAAGTAGAAAGAGATGGAAGCTATACAATCAGATAAAAAGAAAACAACTGTGTGATGGTTAATTTTATGTGCCAAATTAATAAGGCCAATGAGTGCCCAGATATTTGGTTAAACATTATTCTGAGTCTGTGAGAGTGTTTCTGGATGATATTAATGTTTGAATCAGTAGACTGAGTAAAACATATTGCTCTTCTCAATGAAGGTGGGTCTCATGCAATCTGTGAAGACCTGGCCAGTGTGGTGGCTCACATCTGTAATCACAGCACTTTGGGAGGCAGAGGCAGGTGGATTACGTGAGGTCAGGCATTTGAGACCAGCCTGGCCAACATGGTGAAACCTTGTCTCCATTAAAACAACAACAACAATAAACCACAAAAAATAATCTGTGAATGCCTAAATAGAGTAAAGTGCTAAGAAGGAATTATTTCTATCTGTCTAAATGCCTCCAAACTGGAACAGCAGACTTTTCTTGCCTTCAGATGCAGACTGAAATTGGAACTGATATGATTGGTTCTCCTGCATCTCAGGCTTTCAGACTCAGACTGGATCTATACCATTGGTTGCCCTTGGTGTGGACTTCTCAGTGCCCATAATCACATAAGCCAATTCCTTATAATAAATCATTTTATATACATCCTCTTGGTCCTCTTTTTTTGGAGAATCCTGACTAATGCAAATTGAATATTTAAAAAATACTTAAAGGCCCAATAGGCCAGCATGATAGTTGAGAACCCATGGAAACCCCATACAAAGGAGAATCTGCAAGCACTCACCAATGCTTGTTCATGGGCCCTAACCAGGTACTCCTGAGCAGGACTGCAAGCATGACAAATTCTTTGGTGATGCAGGAATGTAGATATGATTGGTTGCTGTTGAGGGAAAGGTGCAATGTCTAACCCTGTTCTGAATCTTTTCCTCACATGAAAATAAAGGTGTTGGCCGGGCGCGGTGGCTCAAGCCTGTAATCCCAGCACTTTGGGAGGCCGAGACGGGCGGATCACAAGGTCAGGAGATCGAGACCATCCTGGCTAACCCGGTGAAACCCCGTCTCTACTAAAAAAATACAAAAAACTAGCCGGGCGAGGTGGCGGGCGCTTGTAGTCCCAGCTACTCGGGAGGCTGAGGCAGGAGAATGGCGTAAACCCGGGAGGCGAAGCTTGCAGTGAGCTGAGATCCGGCCACTGC
>NW_016808703.1:186403-200306 GCF_001698545.2 Rhinopithecus bieti
AAAAAAAAAAAAAAAAAAAAAAAAAAAAAAAAGAAAATAAAGGTGTTGCCACTAAGAGAGAAGCAGGCAACCTCCATACACCCCTGATACCAGTTTGGCTGCCATTGGAGTAGCAGGAGATGAGAAATGCTGTATTTCACTAAGAATAGAATAGAAAAGTTAAGTACATGATCTTACACTGATGAAAAAGCAAGGTAGATCTTGGCTATCATGATGAGAGAGGAAGGAAGGATGAGAAGGCTAAAATAAGAAACTAGAAATCCCCTGGCACCTGCAAAAGCCTTGTACGTAGAAACAAGCTAATGCAGGCAGTATATTCTCTGGGAAAGGGGAAAGATACTGAATGGGGACCCACCCTGTGGCATGGGGATGCAAGGTCTGCTAAAAGGTGAAGATGGAGCAAAATACTGTTAAAACCCTCCAGCACCCTAGGTGCCTCCACCTAAGCACAAGGTAGTAGTAGTCTATGACTGGAGGAATTTGAAGTCTATGGTTAATCAGAGGTAATTAGAACAACAACCACAATCAACTGAGTTCAGCTACTACTTAGACTGACCTAACCTTCATATTAACGAACTGCCATAAGAAGTGTGCCCATTTCCTGTTGCAAATTTACCTCACTCTCAATTTTTCTTTAGCCATGATGTCTACATTCAGTGTGTTATTATATGATACACACAAACAATAACAATGACTATGACAAATTACCCATTATCAAGAGATAAAGGAGTCAACAGAATCAAACCAAGATGTGATGAGATCATGGTACTTTAGATGAAGTATTTCAAAACAACTATGTTAAATATGTTAAAGAGTGTAGTAAAAAAGGTTAACACATGTATGAACAAATGAGAAATTTCAGCAGGTATATAGAAATTTAAAAAGAAATCAAGTGAGAATTCTAGAAATTTTTTAAAAACATGCTAAACAGAGAAGAAGAATTTATTTGATAAATTTTTTGCTGAATGACTTATCAACAGTCTGGATATAGCAGTGAAAGGAATTGTTGAACTTTAAGTTAGACCAATGCAAATTATCCAAACTAAAAAAGAAAAAAAAATGAAGAAACAATAATAGCAAGAGAATAGAATATTCAGTAGCCATAGAATAATATCAAATAATCTAACATACATATAATTGAGGTTTTATGAGGAGAAGAAAGAGACTATGGCACAGAATATATTCAAAAAGATAATAGTAAATAATATTCCAAAATGAATGAAAGAGAGCAAACAGCAGATTTAAAAAGCCAGGGTTTAAAGCAGAAGAAATAATTAAAAAAAATACTTGGGCACATCAAAGCTAAACTTCTGAAAACCAAATATGAAGATAAAATCTTAAAAGCATCCAAAGGAAAAAAAAAAAAACACGATTACATATAGAAAACCAAAGATAAGAATGTCAGCAATCTTCTTGTAAGAGACTAAATAAGGCAGAAAGCAATAAATCAATATCTTTAAAGTACAAGAAAAAAACTGTTAACTCGCTCAAAATGTTATACCCTACAAAACTATCTTTTAGCAATGAAAATAAAATAGAATACTTTTTAAGTAGACAAAAGATGAGAAAATTCATTGGCAGTGAAGTTTTGTACTATAAGAAATGATAAAGTTTTATAGGCAGAAGGATTGTGATACATGATAAATATCTGGATCTATACAAAATATTGATAAAATGTTCTAAATAGTAAAGATGTGAGAATATAAAATTCATTTAAAATACTTCTGAAAGATAATTGAGTGAAGAAAAATAGTAACAGTACAGTGGGGAGACTGTAACATAATTAGGAGTAAAACATAACAAAATAATAGCACAAAGAATTAGTGGAAGGAAGTGATGTGTGGCTGTTAAAACATATTGAAATGATATATTCCTAAAATTTAGACTGTAAGAACTTAAACATGTATATGGTAAATCCTAGAAAAATAGTAAAAACAATTCAGAAAGCTCTGTCTTATAGGCCAATAGTGATGATAGAATTGAATAATTAAAATGCTCACTTAACACAAAAGGATAGTAGAAAAGGAAGAGAAAAGAATATATAGATACTAATGCGATGGAGCCTGGTGGACAGAAGTGGCTGTTGGAGGCTTTAAGTTTGCCACAGTTTACAAGGCCAGAGATAAGAATACCAACCAAATTGTCGCCATTAATAAAATCAGACTTGGACATAGATCAGAAGCTAAAGATGGTATAAGCGGAACAGCCTTAAGAGAGATACAATTATTACAGGAGCTAAGTCATCCAAATATAATTGGTCTCCTTGATGCTTTTGGACATAAATCTAATATTAGCCTTGTCTTTGGTTTTATGGAAACTGATCTAGAGGTTATAATAAAGGATAATAGTCTTGTGCTGACACCATCACACATCAAAGCCTGCATGTTGATGACGCTTCAAGGATTAGAATATTTACATCAACATTGGATCCTACATAGGGATCTAAAACCAAACAACTTGTTGCTAGATGAAAATGGAGTTCTAAAACTGGCAGATTTTGGCCTGGCCAAATCATTTGGGAGCCCCAGGAGAGCTTATACACATCAGGTTGTAACCAGGTGGTATCGGGCCCCTGAGTTACTATTTGGAGCTAGGATGTATGGTGTGAGTGTGGACATGTGGGCTGTTGGCTGTATATTGGCAGAGTTACTTCTAAGGGTTCCTTTTTTTGTCAGGAGATTCGGACCTTGATCAGCTAACAAGAATATTTGGGTACACCAACTGAGGAACAGTGGCCGGACATGTGTAGTCTTCCAGATTATGCGACATTTAAGAGTTTCCCTGGAATCCCGTTGCATCACATCTTCAGTGCAGCAGGAGACGACTTACTAGATCTCATACAGGGCTTATTCTTATTTGATCCATGTGCTTGAATTACGGCCACGCAGCCACTGGAAATGAAGTATTTCAGTAATCGGCCAGGGCCAACACCTGGATGTCAGCTACCAAGACCCAACTGTCCAGTGGAAACCTTAAAGGAGCAATCAAATCTGGCTTTGGCAACAAAAAGGAAAAGAACAGAGACCTTGGAACAGGGAGGATTGCCCAAGAAACTAATTTTTTAAAGAGAACACTGGACAACATTTTACTACTGAAGGAAATAGTCAAAAAGGCAAATAATGGAAAAATAGTAAACATTGAGTAAATGCTGTAGAAGTGAATTTGTAAATATTCTACACATGTAAAATATATAAAACTATGGGTTATTTTTATTAAATGTATTTTAAAATAAAAAAAGAATATATATCACACATTTGTAAAAACAAATTGGTAAATTTAAAGCCAATCATATTGGTAACTATATTAAATGTAAATTGTGTAAATTTGTCAGTTAAGAGCTAGCTATTGCCAAACTGAATTAACAAGAGCAAGACAAGTATATTCTATCTACAAGAATCTCACTTTAAATATATAGCTATAGATACATTCAAAATTAAAGGATGGAGAAAGGTATACCATGTAAACACTTGTCAAAAGAAGCTGAAGTAGGTATATTAGCATTACATAAAGTAGACTTGAGAACAGGAAAGATTACAAGAGACATAAAGGGATATTACATAGTAATAAAGGGATAATTTAATCTAGGAAAAATAGCAATTCTATATGTATATTCTTCTAATGTTAGAGTTTCAAAATATATAAATAACTGATAGAACTGAAAGGATAAAGGGACAAATCCACAATTATAGTTGGAAAACTCAAAATTCCTGTTTTTATAAATAATACATGTGGACAAAAAATCAGTTAGAAGACTTAGAATGTACTGTCAACCATTTTTACTTCATTTACTTCATTGGTAAAACATTAGAATATTTTCCGTAGACTATTTTCCAACAAACAATAGGAAAAATTCTTTAAAGTTTACATGGAACTACTTAGTGTAGTTAACATTAAGATAGAGTATTTTCTGTGCCATTAATAATGCTTCAAATATTAAAAATTGAAATCGCCAGGTGCAGTGGCTCATGCCTGTAATCCCAGCACCTTGGGAGGCTGAGGCAGGCAGATCATGAGGTCAGGCATTCAAAACCAGCCTGGCCAACATGATGAAACCCCATCTCTACTAAAAATACAAAAGTTACTCAGGCGTGGTGGTGAGCACCTGTAGTCTCAGCTACTTGGAAGGCTGAGGCAGGAGAATCGCTTGAACCTGGGAGGCGGAACTTGCTGTGAGCCCAGATTTGGCCACTGCACTCCAGCCTGGGTGACAGAGTGAGACTCTGTCTCAACAACAGCAACACAAAATTAAAATCATACAAAATACATATTCAGACCAAAATAAAATCAAACTAGAATTTGATATCAGAAAGATACCTGGAAAATCCCTAAATATTTGGAAATTAAACAAAATATTAAACATTGCATAGGTCAAAAAAATCACAGAAAAATTAAAAAATATTTTGAATGGAATGAAAATAAAGCATATTAAATTTGGGGTAACATAACCAAAGAGCTGCTTAATTGCAAATGTATAAAATCAAATGCTTATATTAGAAAATATTTTAAAAGGGCTAAAACTAATAATCTAACCTCCATTTAAGACTCTGTAAAGACAAGGGTAAATTAAAACTAAACAAACAGAAGGAATAAAACCAATAGGAAAAAAATAATAAAACTACAAGCTGCTTGTCTGAAAAGATTATTAACATTGGTAAGCTTTTAGACAGACTAAGTAAAAAAGAGAAAAGATAGAAATGGCCAATATCAGAAATAAAAGAGGTTTCATTACTACAGAACCTATGGACATTAAAAAGGTAAAGAGGAAATATAAACAAGTTTGTGGTCATAAATTCAATGTTAGATAAAAGAGAAAAAAGTTCTTAAAAGTTAGAAGCTTCCAAATATCACTCAAGAAGAAATAGATAACCTTAATATTTCTGTGTCTATAAAAGACATAGAACTTAAAAAACCTTTCAACAAAGTTCTGGGCCCACACGACTTGACAGGTAAATTCTACTAAACATTTAAGGAAGAAATAACACAAAATTTATGCAAACTCTTCCAGAAAAACAAGAGCAAATAAACTTCCCAATTCATTTTATCAAGTTAATATTATCTGATATCCTGATACAAAAATTATACAAATACATTATAGGATAAGAAGACCACAGAACAGTATCTCTCATAAATATAGAAAAAAATGCTTAATAAGGTATTAGTCAAATCTTGTGATATAAAAAATAGCAGTACATAATTATCAATCTAGGTGTATCCCAAGAATGCAAGGTTGGTTGAACCTTTAAATAGCAGATGGCATAATTTACTATATTAAAAAACTAAAAATAGTAATAACATTATGCTAATGGAAATAGAGATAGTATCATATTAATGGATGCAGAAAAGGATATAAAGTCAATCTATAAAAATTAGCTATATTTCTATAATAATAGCAACTAACCATTGAAAATTGAAATAAGAAAAATGCCATTCATAACATAAAAACCCATCACATAATTAAGAGTAAAATTATATATATATTCATATACATATATGTGTGTGTATATATATACACACATATTTATGTATATATAGAAAGAGATAAATGCAAGGCTATTATACTAGAAATCACAAACATTATGCAGCAAAATAAAGACATAAATCACCGGAGAGAAATATTGTTGTTATGGATCAGAAGATTCAATATTGATATAATCCCAATTATCTCCTAATCCATCAAACTTCAATTGGGCATTTTCTTGGTAGAAGTTGACAAGATGATTCCAAAATTAACATGAAAATTAAAGGACCTAGATTAACCCAAATAATTTTAAATATACAAAAATTTAGAGGTCGCACACTATCTGATTTCAAAACTTGCTGTAAAGTTAACCTAAATGACACAGGGTAGTGTTTATTTAAGGATAAATGTATTGAGCAATGGAATAGAATTGAAGCCAGAAGTAGATCCACACATATATGGTTAACTGATTCTTTATAAAGCTGCCAAAGTAATTTATTGGAAAATGAGTAGTTTTTTTTAACACATAGGATTGAAATAACTGGAATCTAGATGTTACATAATGAAATTCAACACCTATCTCACACCATATTAAGAAAATGAGATTGAAATAGATTGTAAGCCTTAATGAAAATTCTAAAACTTAAAAAAACTCTACATAAGAAAACATAAGAGAAAATCTTTTCTGCCTTAAGTTCATCAGAGATTTCCTAGATAGGACACACCCATACACAGACACACAGACACACAGACACACACACACACACAACCATAAATTACAAAAGGAAAATTAATAAGTTGGACTTTACATAATGAAAACATTTGTTTTTTGAATGACACTATTTAAATAGTGAAAATTCATGCTATAGACTGGGAAAAATATTTGCAAAACTCATCTTTTGAAAGACTTGTATCCAGAATACATAATACAATCTTACAACTCACAAACATCCCATAAAAAAGCAAAAAGACTTGACATTTCATCAAAGAAAATATACAACTGTCAAATAAGCTCATGAAAAGGGACTGAACATTATTATTCATTGTGAAAATGCAAACTAAAACCACAGTAAGATACAGCTATGTACCTATTAACTTGCCTGAAATTAACATGAAAATAAGTATTGGCAAGATTGTAGAACTAATGGGAATCCAGAGCTAATGCAAAACGGTATGGCCATTTTGAAAAACCGTTTGGTAGTGTCTCGTAAAGTTAAATATATATCTGTCATATAAACCAGAAATCCTGTGCCTAGAAAAATAAAATGAAGAACTAAGAGAAATAAGAACATATGTCTCTGCAAATATATGTATGCGAACCTAGCAATTTCATCTGTAATAGCTAAAACATGGAAATATACCAATATGCATCAAATGATGAACAGATTAACAAACATAGTACAACCACACAAAGGAATACTATTCAGCAACAAAATCAACAAATTGTTGATACATGCAAAACCATAAATAAATCTAAAAGCATTATGTTCAGTGAAATAAACAAGACACTAAATAATAGTATTATATGATTCCATGTGTATGACATTCCAGAAAGGGGTTGCCAGGGACAGATGGTGGTAAGAGAGGATTAACTGCAAAGAACCCCTGGGAAACTTTTGTGAGTAAATAGAAATGTTCTATATGCTGATTGTTATGTTGATTATATGAATGCATACATTAATCATAAAACTCTACACTAAAAAGGGTGAATTTTATTGTATTTAAATTATACTTACATTGATGTGTGCTTAACGAAAAATGTATTTGTTTATAAAAATAGAAATGCAGAGAATTCGGGGAACATAAAGCCAACAGTGGCAGTCTAAGGTTTTGAATCTTTCTGAATCTGCATTTAAATCAACAGAGCAACTAAATATCAAAACTCCAAACCCATGAACAGTATTTACCACAAAGTATCAAAACATACATGGGGGTAAGCATAGACCATCAACAGCCATAAACTCATCAGGCTATTGAATGTGCAGGAGAAAGACAGCAATAACTGGGAGTCTGATGGATTTGAGAAAGGAGATCCAAAGAGCCAGTCATTATTCACTGGAAAGCACAGCATGTAGTGGAAAATATCAGCCTCAAATGGCCAACAACAATTCTAGTAAAACTACTGGACTCTAAAAAAAAACAAAAAAACAAAAAAACAATATTTTTGGTATTTGGACCAAAATGCATATATTTTTTAAGGGAAGGAAAATGTGATTTTATCAGATTTTGCTAACGGTCACCTTTATTCTGCCTTCCCTGTAAGAACTGCAACACAAGATAGCCAAACAGTAGATGAAGGGGAAAATGTCTGTACAAAATTATTCCAGCTACTCAATGAAAACTCTGTGATGAAATTAGAATATCTACATGTTGTAACCGGAGTGAATTAATGGATCTGGGCATTGAGCATTAACAGCTGCTAACATTACAGAAAGAGCAAAGACCAGGCATGATATACTTCTTGATTAAAGAACACACCGCCACATATGGCCTTGCCAAAGACATAGACTGAGTCTGATAGAACCTCTGGATCCAGGAGTTAATTTGAAGGAAATTCAGAGTGCAAAAGAATGTGTTAAACTACATCGTTAGTATAGTATCATCAAGGTCCAAACTGTGGAAACCTCTCAATGACCCAGGTTATTCAAAAGTTATGTTATAAGGAAAAGAAAGTGATGGAGGAGTAACCTGTAGATGAGAAGAGACTGGAGGCCGGGTGCAGTTGCTCACGCCTGTATTCCCAGCACTTCTGGAGGCCGAGGCGGGTGGATCACGAGGTTGGAAAATCGAGACCTCCTGGCTAACACAGTGAAACCCCATCTCTACTAAAAATACAAAAAAAATTAGCTGGGTGTGGTGGCGGGCACCTGTAGTCCCAGCTGCTCGGGAGACTGAGGCAGGAGAATGGCGTGAACCGGAGAGGCGGAGCTTGCAGTGAGCCGAGATCACACCACTGCACTCCAGTCTGGGCGACAGAGCAAGACTGTCTCAAAAAAAAAAAAAAAAAAAAAAAAAAAAAAAAAAAAAAAAAAAAAAAAAAAAAAGAAGAGACCGGAAAGACATTTTTCTTATTTTTCACTAGGCAAGATGAAATGGTAGTGTACATACATTCATGAATAAAACCATAAAAAAAGAAACAGAGCACTATAAAAATCCGAATACTTGTTACCTATGAAAGCAGAGAGGTGGCTATGATTGAGGTAGGACACATGGAAGGGCTTTTGGAGTGACTGGAAAAATTCTATTTCTTGTCCTGGGTGGGGTGGTTCAAAGGAATTTGCCTATAATAATTCACTTGCTTTGTTTGAGTTGGTATGTCTATGTTTTATTTTACAGCAAGAAGGTTGAAAAAATAGTGTAGAAGAGAAGGACAATGATTTTTAAAAAATTACTGGCTAACGTAGAATATTTAAATATGAAGAGAGAATTATTTTTGGCAAGCAGGGAGCCTCCATTTTGTCAGTAAATTATAAGGCTCTTTTCATTCATCCAACATAACACTTATTGAGTGCCCACTAAGCAGCCGGGACATACCAGGTGCTTCTACTCTTGTAGAACTTAGAAGACACAGCAGTTATTTTTATCAGTTGGGGTGCAGTTAGGGAAACAAAATCACACAAAATCTTTCAACACATAGGTTTTAATTCAGAAAATTGGTTATGCAAGTGATATTAAAGCTAAGAAGCTAAAGAGGTGACCTAGAGGTTAGCAACATTAAGAAGCTGCTATTGCCCCGAGGATTGGAGAGACAGCAGGAGGGACTGTGTTGTCAAAACCTAGAACCTGGGAGCAAGGATGGAGCGGCATTCTAATAGCAGCGGAGCCAAGGAAGAGCTGAAGCCTCTGGTGGATATTCTCCATGAGTGAGAGAGAGACAGGAGAAGTAACCTGGCATCTTCTTCCTCCCCTCTCCGATCTTATCTCCAGTCTTTAGAAATTTATACTAGAAGTTAGTACTAAACTTTTTCTTCCTTTTTACTTATAGTCATTTCTGGGAGAGCATGACAATTTGTTATGATAAAGTCTTGAATAACAGCATATATATATATATATATAGATAGATAGATAGATAGATATAGATATAGATATATATTTGACATGGACATTAAAATGTATAACCACATACTAAAACATGGTATGAGAAGTTGGCTTTTAGAGAAAATTTGTTTTTTTTTTTTCTGTCATATGCGCACCTTAAGCTATTGGTAAGCACATTGCCAGAGCAGTGACCCGATCTTTCTCTTCTTCACTAACTAAAGAATCTCATGGACTAACAGCACTTTTATTTTGGCTCCTCGTTGATCACGACTCTAGCAAGTGAACAGAAGGACTTATTTGTTAGAAATTCTGGTGAACAGCTTGCTGCAAGTTTAATCAAAACAAGTTTTGATTTAGACCAAGCTTGTCACTTTGGCACACAGGGTGACAGTAGACAGTGACCTTCATGGGGTCTTGGAGGAGAGGCTAGATCAAAAAGAGTGTTTATTCTTAGGGCCCCTCAAAGGTTCTTTGAGAACTCTGTGCAATTTATGCAGAAATGATGGAGAACTTAAGGGGAACTGATCAATTTTGTGATCTTCAAACTGTTTCTTGAAAATTGGTCAAAACACAACATGAACGCTTTATAATTTGCTATTTAAAATGATTATTTGAAATATCCTTGCACCAATTTTCATGATTATATTCAATGTTTAGTGAAACAATCAAATTAGAACATATTTATTCTACGTAGTGTCATTATCACAGTAATGAATCGCCAATAGTAGAAGAATGGAAAACTAGATGTGAATATAATGTTTCAAAGTAACTTAAACCTAGTTTTTGTCACTTGCACTTCCAGATAATTGAAAACCAGGAAAAGTTTCAAAGAAAGGCCACAAAGTCAATTCTGGTCAAAAAATCCTGTCAGAAAAAGAAGTATTGAGAACAATTATTCTTAAAAATGAAGGCTGAGGTGCTTTTACCCTTTACTTTTGAAGGTCACCATTGCTCTACAGCTGGAAGTGATTTTGCCCACTCTCTCCATCCCAGGGACATTCGACAATTTTGGTTGTCACAACTGTGTAGTTGGGGGATTTGCTACCAATATATAGTCTATAGAGAGGCCAGAGATGCTGCAAAACATCATATAATGTACAGGACAGTCCCCCACAAAAAAGAAGTATTGATCCCCAAATGCCAATAATGCCAGCGCTGAAAAACATTTATCTATAGTCTCTGATTATTTACTTGTCTTTAAAACAAAAGTGTCTGAGATTTGGCCTATAAAAATATAGTATTTCCTACCAATTAAGAGCTACTTAACTTGTAGTTACCTAAACGTTTACCTGTAAACATTTGATAGACATTTCCCTCTTTTGGCTGTTTCAAAAATTTTAGTCCCAGAGGCAGGGAAAATGAAATAGATTGTACCATGGTTTTGTATCATAAATTAAAGTCTCCTTTGGTAATATATATTTTTTGGCCAACCACCAAATGTTTGAGATCTATGATATCTACTATTCATAAAAAAGTATTATTAGGCCCATTTAACAGATAGAGAAAGTAAAATGAAGAGAGGCTAAGATACAATCTCAAGGTTACCTGACCAACTAGTGCTACCAGCATTTTGAATATAGGTGTTATGGCAATGTTCAATTCCTGCTGTGTCCTTCCGTCAAGTACTTTCCATACTCAGGACAAACTATTCAAAAAATGTAATAATACAAAATAATGAGTTTTAAAATTTTTATGTGCCTGGTTTACAAAGAAAAGGCATGGATTTTTTCTATATTACTACCCTTATCTTTATATTAATATTTAAAGAAGATCAGTTAACTTTTGAGGGACATGACAGAACATCTCATTATTCTGACAATTTGGGAGTAACAGGAAAGAAAACCTGTTTATCTTGTTTATCTTGACTTTGTTGTGTGAATTCTATCTCAGGATAACCAAATTATTGATGGAGAGAGATTTTTCTCATTTCTTTTTTGTATGTATCTTTTAAAAAAAATCAGTAAACTTTATTTTTAGAGCGGTGTTAGGTGCACAGCAAAATTAAGTGAAAATACAGTTTCCTTATACCCCTGTCACCACACACCCACAGCGACCCCCACTATCACCATCCCACACCAGAGAGGTACATTTGTTACAATTGATGAACCTACATTGACACATCAGTATCACCCAAAGTCCACAGTTTAAATTACGGTTCACTCTTGGTGTGGTGCCTTCTATGGTTTTGAACAACTGTATATTGGCATGTATCCACCATTTCAGTATGATACAGAATAGTTTTACTGTCCTAAAAATCCTCTGTGCCCTACCTATTTATGCCTTCCTTCCTCCAAAACTCTGGAAATCATTGATCATTAACTGTCTCCATAATCTTGCTCTTTCCAGAAAGTCATACAGTTGTAGTCATATACTATGTAACCTTTTAAGATTGGCTTCTTTCTCCTAGTAATATGCACTTAAATTTCCTCAATGTCTTTTCATGGCTTCATAACTATTTTTTAGTAATAAATAATATCCTATTGTCTCTTTGTATCACAATTTATTTACCCATTCACTTAGGAGATCTTGGATGCTTCCATGTTTTGGCAATTATGAATCAAGCTGCTATAAATATCCATGTGCAGACTTTTGGGTAGAAATACATTTCAATTCACTTGGGTAGATACCAACGAGTATGATTTTTGGATTGTATGGTAAGAGTATGTTTAGTTTTGAAGAAACTTCCAAACAGTCTTCCAAAGTGGTTGCACCATTTTGCATTCCCATCAGCAATGAATGAGAACTCCTGTTACTTCACATCCATTCCAGTATTTGTTAGTGTCAGTATTTTGAGTTTTGGCCATCCTAATAGGTGTATATTTGTATCTTGTTTTAATGTGCAATTTTCTAATCATGTGTGCTATGGTTTGATTGTGTCCCCTTCAAAATTCGGGTGTTGCCAATGTGATAATACTAAGAAATGTGACCTTTAAGAGATGATTAGGCTGTGAGGGTTTCTTCCTTTCTAATGGGATTAAGGAGATTAAGGCCCGTATAAAACAGACTTCACAGGGCATTTGGATAGGTTTCTATCTTGACCTTCTACCTCTGCTATGTGAAGATCCAGCAAGAGGCCTTCACCAGACACCAAATACTAGTGCCTTCTTTTTGGACTTCTAGCCTTCACAACTGTGGGAAAATACATTTCTGTTGTTTATAAATTACCCAGCTTGAGGTATTGTTATAGCGTCACAAAATAGACTAAGACAACATGCGATGATGGACAACATTTCAGATGCTTATTTGCCATTTGTATGTCTCCTTTCGTAAAGTGTCTGTTCAGGTCTTTTGTCCATTTGTTAATTGGGTTGTTTCTTTCCTCGTTGAATTTTAAGAGTTTGTATATTTTGAATAACAGCCCTTTGTCAGATGTGTCTTTTGTAAATAGTTTCTCTTGGTTTGTGACTTGGCTTCTCATTCTCTTGACATTGTCTTTCACAAAGCAGAAGTATTTAATTTTTATGAAATCTAGTTTATCCATTATTTCTTTCATAAATTGTGCCTTTGGTGGTGTATCTAAAAAGTCATTGCCATAGCCAAAGTCATCTAGGTTTTCTCCTATGTTATCTTCTAGGAGTTTTATAGTTTTGCATTTTACATTTAGGCCTATGATGATCCATATTTGAATTAATTTCACCAATGCCACACCGTCTTGATTACTATAGCTTTATAGTAAATCTTGAAGTCAAGTAGTGTCAGTCTTCCAATTTTAATATTTTCCTTTAATACTGAGTTGGCTATTCTGGGTCTTTTACCTCTGCATATAAAGTTTAGAATCAGTTTGCCAATATCCATAAAATCATTTGCTAGGGATCTGATTGGGATTATGTTGAATCTATAGATCAAGTTAGGAAGAATTGACCACTTTACAATATTGAGTTTTCCTATCTATGAACATGGAATGCCTCCACATTTATTTCTTTCATTAGAGTTTTATCATTTTCCTCATATAAATTTTGTACTATTTTGTGAGATTTATACCTCAGTATTTTAGTTTTTTGAGTGCTTATATAAATGGTAATATGTTTTTAATTTCAAATTCCATTTTTTATTGCTGATACGTAGAAAATAATTGACTTTTATATGTTAAACTTGTATCCCACAGCTTTGCTTTAATTGCATGCTAGTTCCAGAGATTTTTAGAATCATTTCAGATTTTCTGCATAGATGATTATGTCAAAAACAGTTTTTTTCTTAAAGTCTCTATATCTCTTATTACTTTTTTATTCTATTGCATTAGCAAGGAACTCCAATATGATGTTGGAAAACTGCAATGAGGAGAGATATCTTTACCTGTTTCTTGATTTTAGAAGAAAAGCTTTGAGTTTCTCACTACTAAGTATGTTGTTATCTGTAGTTTTTTTTTTTTATTTTTGTAAATGTTCTTTATCAAATTGAGAAAGTTCC
>NW_016808703.1:202454-258465 GCF_001698545.2 Rhinopithecus bieti
GATTTTATTAAATGATTTTGTGCATCTATTGATATGGTCATGCAATTTTCTTATTTAGCCTATTGATGTAATTGATTATATTACTTGATTTAAATGTATATTTAATCAGCCTTGTATAGCAAATTCCTACTTGGTTGTGATGTATAATTCTTTTTATACATTGTTAAATCCAATTGCTAATATTTTTGAGATTTTTTCATCTATATTCATGAGAGATATTTGTGTGCAGTTTTCTTTTCTTGGAATGTCTTTGTCTGGACCTGATATTAGGTAATACTAGACTCATAGAATGAAGTAGGAAGTATTCCTCCCTGTTTCTGTCTTCTGGAGGAGATTGTAGAGAATGGATATACTTACATCCTTAAATATTTAATATAATTCACCAGTGAACTCATCTGGGCCTGGTGTTTTCTGTTTTGGAAGATTATTTATTATTGATTTAATTTCTTGAATAGAAATAGGCCTATTCAGAGAGTCTAGCTTTTATTTTGTGTGTTATGGTAAAATGTGTATTTCAGGGATTGGTCTATTTCATCTAGGTTATCAAATCTGTGTATATATAGTTGTATAGTTGTCTGTAACATTCCTTTATTATCCTTTGAATGTCCTGAAGATTTGTAGTGATGCACCTTCTTTCATTCTGGTATTAGTAATTTGAGAGTTTTTCTTAGTTAGCCTAGCTAGAGGCTCATCAATTTTATTAACCTTTTCAGAGAAACTGCTTTAGGTTTTGTTGATTTTCTCAATTGATTTCCTAGTTTCAATTTTATTTATTTATTTATTTATTTATCTTTTGCTGAATTTTAATTTAATTTTCTTTTCTCTTTAAAGCTTATGTGATTGTTTTTAGATTTTTCTTCTTTTGTAATGTAATGTACGTATTCAATGCTATAAATTTCCCTCTAAGCACTGATTTCTCTACTTCCCACAAGTTTCGATAAATTGTATTTCTTTCCTTTCCTACTCCCTACCTTCTTTCCCGCCTTCCTTCCTCTGTTCTACCTTTCTGTTTATAGACAGTCTCCCTCTGTCACCCAGACTGGAGTGCAGTGGTATGATCATAGCTTACTGCATCCTTGACCTCCCAAGTTCAAGTGATCCTCCTGTCTCAGCCTCCTTAGTAGCTGAGACTACACACACACACCATCATCCTTGGCTAATTTTTTCTTTTCTTTCTTTTTTTTTTGTGGAGATGGTGTCTTGCTGTGTTGCCTAGTCTGGTCTCAAACTCTTGGCCTTAAGCAGTCCTCTCATTTTGGCCTTCCAAAGCACTGAGATTATAGGCATGAGCCACAGCACTCAGCCAAGAAAATGTATTTTCATTTGCATTTATTCCTAAATGTTTAAAATTTCTATTGAGGTTTCTTCTTTGATCCATGTGTTATTTAGAAGTGTGTTGTTTAATCTCTGATTATTTTAGAATTTTCCAGCTATATATCTGATATTGATTTTTAGTTTAATTCCATTGTGGTTTGAGAGCAGACATAATATGATTTATATTCTTTTAAATGTGCTTAGGTGTGTTTTTTTCTTTATCTTTAGTTTCTAAGATTTGAATATAATATGCGTGTCATTTTGTTTTGTTTTGTTTTGTTTTGCATTTATCTTTCTTAGTGTTCTGTGAGTTTTCCAGATCTATGATTTGATGTGTGCTATTACTTTGGTGGGAATTCTCTGTCATTATTACTTCAAATATTGCTTCTGTTTCATTCTCTCTTTCTTCTCCTTCTTGTATTCCCATTATGCATATGTTACACCTTTCATAGTTGTCCCACAGTTTGTGAATATTCTGTTCATTTTTTCTTTCAGTCTTTTTTTCTTTGCTTTTCAGTTTAGAAAGTTCCTATTGCCATATCCTCAAGCTCAGAGATTCTTTCCTTAGCTGTGTGCAGTCTATTAATGAGCCTATCAAAAGCATTCTTTATTTCTATTACAATGTTTTTTATCTCTAACACTTCTTTTAAATTAGTTCTTAGAATTCTCTTATCTCTCTTTACATGATCTGTTTTTGCATGTTGTCTACTTTTTGCCTTAAAACCCATAGCATATTAATCATATATATGTATATTTTTAAATTCCTAGTTTGCTAATTTCAACATTCCTGCTATATCTGACTGATTCTGATGCTTATTCAGTCTCTTCAAATTGTGTTTTTAACCTTTTAGTATTTCTTGTTAAATTTCATTTTAAGGTGGATTTGATATACTAAATAATACAAATTGATAAATAGGTCTTTAGTAATGTACTGTAAGGTGTAGGCAGAGGGAAGCATTCTGTAGTCCTGTAGTTAGGTCTCTGTCTTCTGGGAAGCCTATGCCTCTGAACTGTAAATTTCACCAGTGCTTCTTAGCCCCTACTCTCGGATCCAGCTCCACCCTCCCACTCCCCTCCCCACCCCCGCCCTTTGGTGTAACAGAATGGCTAGAGTTACTTGGAGTTGGCTATTTCCCTTCCTCCAGGTAGGTTAGGCTCTAATAAACCCCCTGTAGTTAGACTCTGGTAGAATAGTTTCTTCTGATGTCAGGCCTTGTCAAGAACAGAATATTCTTGTTTATTTGAAAACGGTTTGTTTTCTCCTTTCCCTGTTGGAAGCATCAGGGGACTTTTCTTAAATATTTACTGTGAGGACCCGGTAGGGCTCCTGGAGGTAAAATTTACAGAAGTGTAGGAGCCTTCTATGACTTGGTTTTCTAGGAGTTTTTACCTCTCTGAGTTGTCAACACTAAGCCTCCAGTGCCAAGAGGAGTCCTTTAACTTTTTAATTTCTTTTTGTCATGTAACAAAATTTTGAGAATTTACTTATTCTTAAAAATAGGTCAGATATTATGAGAGATTTTAGAGGAAAGAGGACCTAAAATTCAGGTTACCAGAGAAGAATGAAGCTTCACACATAAATATGTTCACAAATATTTTAACTCAAGAGGTAAGTAAGAACACATTAATATATCAGAAGTGAACTGGGGAGGCAAGTAGTATAGCAATTGGGCATGAGTATCAACTGGAATTGAAGAGAACTGGATTTGAATCATGATCTGCTTTTAATTTTCTATAATACTTAAGGAAAATCAACTACTTGGATTGTTCAGCTTCCTTAGTTGTATAATATGAATGATCAGAGGTGTGTTGGAGCCTACTCCCACTGGCTTACAACAGCAAATTGTTAAATTTTAAGGAATTTGGGAATCCAATTATTAAAAACTATCGTTATTAAAAATTAAATTGTATAAACTTTTGAGTAAGTAAATTATGTTAAAACCAAAGGAAATATATGCTCAAAACTCACTTCCTAATTGTTTTGCTAGATTCTACTACTACCTATGCTTTTGAGATTATTTACATCAATGATATCTAAAGGTTGAAAATAATTAATAATAATATATTGCATACCAATTGGCAAACAGTATAAATTGGGCTTAATTTATACTATTGTTGATTTTTATATTTAAGAATGTGATGATGAACATTAGTATTGCAGATTAAACCTAAAAGTGTAATGTGTTTGTAACTTACATTGTAACACAAAATCGAGAAAATATTTTCTACTATTTGAAAATAATGATATGATTCAGCAAAATAATCACTCATTCATTGATTAATGAAAGAAGCCCACCATATGTCTTTTTTTTTCACTTTCATTTTACTCACTAACCTTAAGCAAACGTGAACTTCCATTTGTGTTAAAATTATACTTGCTTCAGGCCGGGCGCGGTGGCTCAAGCCTGTAATCCCAGCACTTTGGGAGGCCGAGACGGGCGGATCACGAGGTCAGGAGATCGAGACCATCCTGGCTAACACGGTGAAACCCCGTCTCTACTAAAAAAATACAAAATATTAGCCGGGCGTGGTGGCGGCGGGCGCCTGTAGTCCCAGCTACTCGCTGAGCCAGGAGAATGGCGTGAACCTGGGAGGCGGAGCTTGCAGTGAGCCGAGATCACGCCACTGCACTCCAGCCTGGGCGACAGAGCAAGACTCCTTCTCAAAAAAAATAAAAAATAAAAAAAAAATAAAAAAAATTATACTTGCTTCTCAGTTGTGACCATGGGTTGGCTATAGATACAAGTCGTGGATGAAATTCAGTGAAAGCATTCTGTGAAAATCAGTTGGCTATAGAAAGGGTCCTGTGTATTTGTCACTGTTTCAACATGATAAAACACCTAGGGCATCCAACACAATTTCTGCTACATGAATTGTTATTGTTAATGTGACTTTTAAGTATGTGTGTGCAGTGAAGAAGTAATTAAAGAGTAGAGTTTGATTTATGAGGAAAAGTTTTAGAGTAGGTGTGTTTTGTAGTAGTTTTTGAAGCTGGGTTGTAAATTGAGATAATCTAAGGCTGAAAGCTAAAATGAAGATAGTTTATTGATGTTCAATTTTGTATATCTTTGTTTAATTATCGTGCCCATTTTCTTTAGCTTACATAGGCTAGTTTTCTTCACTAGAATCACAGGGAGTTTTTTAAAAAACATACCAATTATTGGATGTCATAACATATCTACTAAATCAGAATCTCCTGGCATTTGAAATGCATTCCTTGCAATCCCAGTGCAGTCAGTACAGCTATGCCTGTGGACTGGGGTTTGGAAACCACTAGAAAAATAGAGGAGGACCCGGAGTTTTTCTTCAAATTCTGCTCTGCTTTTCCTGGCTCTGTGAACTGGGGCAAATTACTTGACCTTTTGTTCTTTAGTTATCCCATCTCTAAAGTGGGAGCAATAATAAGATAGTAATGAAGTTGTGATATTTAAGAAGATGGACGCTATTCAGTACTGTCAAACAGAGAAAGAAATCCTACGGTTATATATAACATATTTCTTTTTTTTTCAAATTCTGTAAGCCTATCTGTTGATACTTAAATAATTCTTACCTCGTATACAAATAGTAATTTCTTAAAAACTTTATTTGTATTAATTCTATGAGAAAAACTGCTACTTCCTACTGGACAAATAACTGACATTTCAATTTAAAATGATCAACAGGCAATGTTTCACTAATAAAACACAAAGACTACATTTTCTGTTTATTAAAACTAAATTCTATTTTTATTTCAACTTTGATTAAGGAATCTCATATTGTTATTATGTACTGGGATTTTTGTTTGGAATCAGATCTGTATACAAATGTATTAAAATATATATTCAACCCTAAATTATATTAAGTCACTTGGCCATCTGTTTTAGAGAAATATACCAAGTGCTTAGAATTAATCTTGACAAACATTTCATAAAAAGTATGTGTGAAAAAAATGTGCCTCAGAAGAGCTTGCGCCGAAGTACTTTCTTGTTTATGCCACAAGATGGTGCTTTTGCACTCTGTATATCCATGGAGAAAGTAATGTCTTTAAAATGGTTGACAAAAGACTTTAATTTTAGAAGGATCGTTAGAGTTCAAAGTGCTTACCATTTCCAAAAAACCCTCCCACTACACTGTTGAGTAGAAATGTTAATATGAAGGTGACAATGAAGAGAATGTTTTTAATCTATAGGGACAATTTGGTATGTTTTTAGGCTGGGTTGTGGCTGTCAGTATTATTTCTATCCATAACTTAGGAAAATTCCTCCAAGTAACCAACATCTGTATAATCTCTGACATATTATCATATTTATTATGACACCAAAACTGGAGCTTGTGAAATGCTAGTCACAGCAAATTCTCTTAATGCAAATGTGAGGAGAAAGTAAAGAGAGTCCTCTAAAAATATATTTGAAATGCTGTGCTTTATTCCTAAGATTACTTATTTCCTTTTGTACGTATGCCATTGTTTTATTCTTTTGCTCTTTATTTTAAAAAGACTGCTTGGCTTGTGCCCTATTGAGATTTCATGGAATCTTAAGTTTTGGGAGTTGAAGAGTCTGTATGTATCTTTCACTCAACCTCTTAGCCAAAGAAGGCATTCTTTGTATACCATCTCTTGATCATCCAACTGTTGTTCCATCAATAGGGGCCTTTCTGTGCTGGCTTTTTTTTTCTTTCTTTTTGCCAAAGCCTCTGTCATTAAAACTAGTGGAGAGCTTATTTATTTATGTTTTTAATTCGCTAACTTGTTTTCAGACTGTATTGACTTAAAAGCATTCCATGAGGATCAAATATCTTACAGTTTTACCATATCTTGCCTTTCAAAATGTAAGCTAGGAGCAAATTATATTTGAAAAAAGAATCATTATTTACCTGCCTTATAGGGTGTCTGGAGATACCGTATCCCAACATTTTTCAAGAAGCTTTCAGGAAACTAGCTACTGTTATGAAACAATTCAGAGTTTTTACCCACAAATAACTATCTGTGCTTTCATCTAACTTGAAATTTCAACCTCAGACCCCTTAGAAGTTTCTTGTTGCACCTGACCAGCTTTCGCTTGGTGTCTCTCAGTGACAGTGCACAAGAATGAATGCTGTCTATATGAAGCATAGTCTTTTTTTCCATCCAAGTAGAATCATTATTGTATATTCTGAAACTAAAGTTTTCACAACATTTATAATTTCTTGCCTTTGTGTATGAATGGGGATGTGGGTTGAAGGGAAGTGAAGCAGAAGGCAGAGGGGATGGATATGGGGTTATCTGATTTCCATGGAGGCAGCAAGGCAACACCTTCACAACGGACTCACCTTCTTTAAGTAGCTCTCTGTCGAAAGCAACTACTTAAAGCTTCCCAAGGTCTCCAGAACAATTTTATTTGACCTTTTGTTAAAGACCGCCTCTACTAAGGAACTGATTATTCTGTTCCCAAGGGTGGAAAGTTGAGTCAGGTTTTACTACACAGTATATTAAAATTGTGTCTACTCATGTGGTTTCCGCGTAGTACCATGGAATACTTGATAATCTAAAAATGGAAGAGGAGAACACACAGCCATATTGCCTGACCTAAGGATGAGGTTACCTTGGTATGACTGCCACTATCTTGAGTGTCATTACTCTCAAAGATAAGAATTTAACAGTAAGAACCCTCCTATGTACTCTGGGACTAGGACTGAAGCATCTATGACAATGGGGTGATTTATGGTGGAGTTACGAGAGGAAACTTTGATGTGATCTGCATCTATCTTGGTTAGCAATGCCTGCAGTGCATAAACTCCTTAGGGCTACATGGCAATGAGAGGGATGCCTTCATGCCTAGTTGCTCAGGACTACTTGGCACACATTTCTGAGGTAAAAACAATTCATGCGACTTTGCCAAGTCTGCCATGCTCATTGTCCTGTAAAAATTGAGAAGGGAATATCTATCATGCTGTACAATACATTTGATGGATATCATGATATATTTTTATGGGAAAGTGTACTGCACTCCTCCTCATGATCATATGAGGCATTTTGATATAAGGGTGAGAGAGTAATTCTGAAGACTGTACCACCTAAACCTACATATTTAAGCTTTATGAGACTCCAGTGGGACTCTGAGCTAGAAAGCATCTGACCTAGTTGAATTTTTAATGCTTTTCTTAAAATGAAAGCCTGCATCATGATTCTACTTACCTGTTTTCTTTCTTCCTCAAATTACTTAAAGTGACCCATTTCATGGTTGGCATAACTTAAGGATGCCTACTATGTAGGAAGGTATTGAATTACATTCCTTGTCCATTTTAAAATATGGAGGAGAATGCATTTCCAGATAATGCTTCTTACCCATTGCTAACTTAGGTAGATTAACCAATTATCAGTCATTTAGTTCACAAGTATTTTTAACATGACCAAAGGTAATAGTGTCAAAGGAAGAGGACAACCAACACCTAAGAAATCTCTCCTCTTGCTAAGAATTGGGATAAATGATAAGAAGTTGTCCTTGTGTTTTGATGCCATAGACAGGATTAAAATCATGCTGAACAAGGCAGGGTAATATGTTGAATCAATCCATCACTTGGGCACATCCGAGTGTGGTATGAGGATTCAGTATGAAGGAAAGAAAAAGCTGACCTGGAAGTCTGGGTCTGAGTGTGGGATGCAGGGAGGACAGCTGGATATTTCCACAGGCAGGAAAATGCGATACTGATGGCTCATCACCTGACTGGGGCGTCTTTCAAGTTCTATGCAAAATGTAGCCACTGGTAGCTTTTAAATAATGAATTTTGGCCATTGACATCAATTCCGATGGCAATTTCTTCTAACATCTGACTAAGTTTGTCAGAGGATAATTATTTACCATTCTGATGAGTCCAGGCGGTCTGCTAATTAATTCTTCAATGGGATGCTTGCCATCCTTGTTGTTCCTTAATACTGCATGCTGAGGGTTGTGCATAAACGGGATTGGCACAGGGCCTACCATAATGATTATACAGGTTGAAAGCCTGGTGCCAAGTGTTATTTAATTCAGTTTCCCTGAGGTCAAGGAGGGAGGACTTCTGCTGTGCCATATATTTACAATTTTTGGAAAAAGAGTAGGTGAAAATGTCTATGTTAGACAGTTTTAAATATTTCTATCTCAGTGAATATTGAAAAAAATAATTAGGACTAGGTGGAAATGTATTACAAATCTGAAAATTAGTGTTAAGTACATTAGACTGAGAAGTTGGTAACATATTAACATTTTTAATCAGTAAACATAATCACAAGACAATTTATCTGTGATTCTTCTGAGGCAAGGACATAGAGATCAAGCAAATGAAGTGGAAGGTCACAACACCTGACTAATAATGAAAATAAATGAGAGCTCAGGTTAACATTTTAGACAAGTCTTTCTTAAAAGATGGGATTGGAACAGATTAGACTTGCCTACGAGCACAGGACTAATTAAAATATGTTTAATTGATAAAGATTGTTGATTAGTTATGTTTTCTTGTAACCACTGCTAGAAATCTCAGATCTGAAGTTATACTATTCAGTTTCTATACACTGGTTTTTTAAAAAAAAATATTCCAACTTATATTATTTTATGTTAAACTACATTGGAGGATGCCAGTTATGAGCAATATTTCACTTAGGACAGACACCCAATTAAGTTGACCTTGTCATTAGGAGAATCATGTGTTTCATTGCTGAATTTAAAGCTTTGATAATCATTTTAATGGTGCTTCAAAATGACCAGAAATCCCTAGCAATAGGGATTACAAATTCTCACATTTCCCCAGGCAAATATAGGACAAGACAGGCCACCTAGTCATGTTCCAAAAGGCTTTTTCCCTTCTTTATCAGATAAGTATTTATGGCAGACAAGCTACCTCTAGGCTTTATCGATGATGATGATAAACTGAGAAGGAATGACAGCTGAAGGAGAGAGGAAAAACATGAAGGCGAGCAGGAAACCTCTACCGGGGCATCAGTGTGCATCAGCGGCTCCACAAAGCATCCACGGGAATGTGGGGGTGGGGAGGTGATGAGGAGTGTATGTGGACTGACTCACTCAGCAACAATACAGTTTTAAAAATCCCAGGAATTTGAAGAAAGTGAAAGAACTCTTAAATCCCACATCTGATATTTTCTGAAAATTGATCCATAGTTTTATTCCAGATAGTTCATGGGCATTATTATCCCCTCCATCTTTGGAATATCATAATTTTTGAGCATTATTAAGATAAAACGAATATAGTCATGTAGTACAAGGACTCAAGCAGTGCCTGTCTTCCAGGGAACGCCAAGGCTTTTGCAAATGCTTTCTTCCTCTGCTATGCTCTCCCAAGACTAAGAAGACTCTCAAAAAGTTGGGTTGTTTCCTAATTATCTTAGATGCCTACAAGAAGATTACTTTCTGCAACTAAGACTTGTCTGAACTAACCTCATTTCCCATCCACTAAGGCAGAAGCTGAAACTTTCATTCTGCTTCAACTCAAGAATAATTTAATATCATATTTGTAGTTTCATCATTTTTTTAAAAGTATGTGTCTGGTTTATTTTCTGAACAGACCTGAAAACGAGGCAAGGTGCAAGGGCTTTCAGTTCTTGATTTTCATTGTAGGTGTATGGCAAATGGAGTTCTCACTGATGTGCTAATGCATGCTTTTTGTACTTCTGTCTTCCGTAAGAACTACAGACACTGTGAGCTATGTACTCTTTTTGATATGTATGATTTCTTTATGTTTGCTTTCCCAAACCAAATCAAAATCCTGCTTACACTGATGACTGGAAACTTGTATGTCTTAACTGTACACTTCTTGAGAACGGCCAACGAGGTGCTTGGGAGGCATGCACACACCGTTGCTATTTCTTCTTTCTCAGCTAGACACTTTCAGGTGTTCCATACCCTTCTTAAAGTAACATCCTCCATCCATATTAATCAGCAAAATTGTCTCTGTTGACCACCCTCCAACATGCCATGTTAAAATTCCATTTCATAGGTGTCAATAGTGAAGGCAACACCATTATTCTTACTCAATGTGCTTCTCTACATTTATGTTTTACTTGTGTATTGTCGGGTGAATCCTTAAGCACAGCACCAGTGATCTCCAAACTGATTTTAATCATAAACTCCATTGCCAGTAAATCTTTTCAGCGTGTGTTTTCCTTACAAACTGTGAATATTTGTTACTAGATTATATCCATACAGGACTACACTATATATTTCTTTTATAATTACATAGTATATTAACAATTTAGTAATAACACAGTAGTAGTAAAAACAATAAAGTATATCAAAACTAGTATGTTTATATAGACTAGAGAAACCTAGTATCTAATATATTATAAAATACTATCATTTATTTACTTTGTAACACATACACAAGATGGGAAACAAAGAGTATGATATAATAAAGCCAATGTAAATATAAGTACAAGGCTAATTATTTTCTTTCCAAACCTAATTGACTGTCTTGCACAATACCCTGGGGTTCATGCATCACCTTTGCCAAATGCTGTCATATTCTAGCAGAGACCATAAACAGAATTATTATCACAACAAAAATATAATTTAAAATTATTTTATATCCATCTTTAGAACACATATTATGTAACTCAGTGAATTATTCTTTGGCTTCACTTAGTAGTTCTTAAGATAATATAATAATAAAAGTAATTTGCATCTCCTGAAGGGATATTTGCATGGTAGTGAACAGAATATCTTGAGTAGTTATGAAAAACTGGCCTGAGATTTAAAATTTTCTCTGAATACACTAAAAAGTAAATAATAAACAAGTGGTTCTGTGACTTTATGGGGAATAAAACGAGATATAAAGACTAACACATCTCCTTAAGGTGCATGGAGAGAGGTGAAGACCAAAGCAGGAACAGAAAATAGGTCCCCCAGCCTGTGTTCTGAAACAATCACCTTGGTGGTACCTTGATACTTTAGTATTTGTAATTTTTACAATGAAAGGATACACTTTTATTCTTGTGCATGTGTATAGTGATTTTTTAATAGTATGATAATGTCACTGTTAAAGTCATTAGTTGTAGCCGTCTATATAATTCTCATATGCCCAGAATTGTTCTCTTTTGGATAATCTTTCGTTAAAAATGTATAGTTAGTAATGAGAATACAGACTTGCTTTTCTAGTTGGAGTTTTCAGATTTCTTAATTGGCACAGAATTTGAATCAATCTGGTAAGTTAATGTTGACTGATAGTCTCTTTTTTAGTATTACCTGTATCTTTAGCAGGTATACATTGCCTTCCAAATATTCTTGCAAAAGGCTATTTATCTTGTTAATTCATGTTCCTAAAAAATAGTTTTTTGGTTTTTACTATCTTATTTTACAAATATAGTTGATTCTCTTGAGAATTTGTTGAAAACTATGGACTTTCTCCCTGTGAAAATGCACATATTTACAAAATGACACTAGGTTAAGGCCTAAGTAAAACTTACTATTTTCCTGTGAACTTTACATATGGAATTGTAGATGTGCTTCAGAGGTAGCAGTTTAAAACAGCAAAATAAGGAAACAGTGAGGAGTGGAGTTAAATAACAGACAGTCTTCCCCTATTATGACTGACAATTTTTTTTTTTTTTTTTAAATGGAGTCTCACTCTCTCACTCTTGTCACCCAGGCTAGAGTGTAGTAGCATAATCTCGGCTCACTGCAACCTCTGCTTCCTGGGTTCAAGCAATTATCCTGCCTCAGCCTCCTGAGTAGCTGGGATTACAGGAGTCTGTCACCACACCTGGCTAATTTTTGTATTTTTTTAGTAGAGGTGGGGTTTCACCATGTTGGCCAGGCTGGTCTTGAACTCCTGACCTCAAGTGATCCGCCCACCTCGGCCTCCCAAAGTGTTGGGATTACAGGTGTGAGTCACCATGCCCGGCTGACTATTTCAATCTTTGTGGATGGTTATGTTGGTGAGAGTGATGAGAGAATTTCCAAAACCATGAGGTTGATTTCAGAATCAGGTGGATAAAGGCTGGACTCTAAGGCTCAGCCATCTCTAGTGTTCTGTCAAGAGTATTTGCCATGGTGATAAAGAAATAGATGGTCCACGAGGTTTGGGAGCTGGGGGTCAGAAATAAAGCATGTGAGAATGGAGGTCAAAGAGCTAGCACAATTGAGAGAGAGGAAGGAAAATTCTTTATGAATCAGGAATTAGGAATAGCCCATGAACTATAAAGAGACTTATTTGCCAAACCATGTGAAAGATTGATCTAAGGGTAGGTCAATTTGAGAAGGAAAACCTTCCTCCTTGGTCTGACTGAGCCTAAAGGAATTTTCCTCACTTAAAAATATCAGTCCTGACAGGAATTGTGGACTTTACAGGGCAATATTGAATTTGAATTTTACTAAATTGATAGAGAATGCTTTGGAATTACATTATCTTAAATACTTAGAGTCAATGTCTAAATTCCTTGCATCTCTGTTGTAAATTACTTTAATGCTTTACTTATTTTATTGAGTCTCCTAGATCAATTCATTGTACATTATTCTGCCACATTCTGGGAACAATTTGTAGACACTGAATGCTTTCAAATCCTTTCCTGCCCAAGGACTTTGTGCTTGCGCTTTTCTCTGTACTCTGCTTTTCTGTGATATTTATGAGGCCCTTTCTCTATTCTCCTCAGGTGTTTACCTAAATGATATGTTCTCTGTGAGGTAACCACCCTATTTGAGGTTACAGCCTTCCTCTAAGATTCCCTGTCCCCTTTCTTTACATTGTAATTTCTCTCTTCATTTATCATGATGCAACAAAACAATGTCTTTTTTATTTTCATGTTTGTTTTCTGTCTCCCCCCAATATAATATAATTCTATGATGGAAGAGAGTATGTCTGTGGTTTGCTGCTGTTTCTCAAGTCTCTGGAACAATGCACATAAACAGGCATTTGATAAATACTTAGTAAACAAATAAATGAAAAATGGAAATAGGTACTTTCATTTATTCACCCAACAAACATATATACATTGCCTCCTGAGTATAGATCACCATAGTGGTCACTTGAGATATGATAGTGAATATAAAGGACCTGGTCTCTTCTCTGAAGGAGCTTACAGTGTATCCAGGACACAGGCCCATAAGTAAATAAATATAACATGATGATATAAATGCCATAAAATACTGAGAGACTGCAGAAGAGGGAGCTGTTAACTCTTCCTGGAGTCGTCAGGGAAGACTTTGCAGAGAGGATGACCTTTGAAATGCATTCTTAAGAATGAGTAGGAATTCACTAGGGAAAGAAGGGTTGGAAAGATAGAACAGGTTTCATTTAGCTTGCATGGATATGCAGTTACAGTGAAAGAGACTGCTTCTGGGGCAGTGTTTTCAGGCATGTGATTATAAATGGGAAGAACGTGTGACCGTCAACCCTTTCTGCACTGTACCTCTGAAGATCACTCTTGGCTAGGAGCATTAACTGCTGGGTACAATATTTCTATCTTTGTGGTCCTCTTTGCCTCAGCCAGTATGATGCTTTTGCTTGGAAAAAGCTACCTCATTCTCTGATTGTTTTATGCCAAGTTGGTGTGTTGCCTGTGATTGTTTCCCAGTGTTCCACAGCTTGAAGTTTGCTTTAGTGTATCCTTATGGTGTTTCTTATGCCTGCCCTGCTTGCAGGCTACATATGTTGTACCATTTTACACTTGGAGACCTTCCAAAATGCGTGAGAGAGAATGAGACCAAAGTGGTTGCCTTTAACCAGAGGGGGTAGACAGGCAAAGAATCCTGGATTCCTAGAATCAAAGAGTTGAAACAGCCTTGAGAAGTCAACAAGACAATTTTCTGGATGCTTGGCAGGACTGCAGAAAAGGTTTTCCAGAAATACCACTAATATTTGTTCATATATATTACTAAATGAACTTTTAAATTAATTCTAAATAACAATTGACTATTAAAATTTAAGCAGCAAATGCACAGACCTTATTTTCTCAGAATAATAAAAGTTTTCATTTTGGGTGATGTGTTTATTCATGCAAATGATAGATAGTATGATGTTAAAAAATGAAATAAATATAATAGTGGCCTTCCATTTCCTGGCATATGTAACTAAAACTATTAAGAAATTAAAACCTTCTCTCTTTTATAAAACATGATGTTTGGAAGGAATTCATCTTTGAGAGGTCTATTATTGAAATAGAATTCTTTTTTCCTCATATTGATACTGATCTTTCAGAATGATGCAAATTGTTGGTACTGGTTAGAAGGTAACCTTTTGTAAAGTGATTACATCTAAGTTTGTAATTGGGGCCTTATGAAACTCAAAACTCTCAAGAAAAATCCCTCTCAAGGAGTACAAATCTATGAATATAATGGTAGACAAAAATTATTGGAGACTGTTCAAGACATGGGTCGTTCGAGAAGTATAGTAGGTATTATGATATACCACAAAACTACAGGCATGATTTATTGTTTCAAAGAGAATGGGGAGATTATATATACCATGCTAATGGGGAGATTACACATCTGAGAAGGGTGCGTGGTATATGATCAACATTCTGAATAGCATTGCAATGACAGTATTGTTGAGTGTTCTGAGCAAGTGATACCTTGGCATGTGCTCCAGACATTTAGTGGTTGGGGAAATTGCTGTGAGATGAAGTGGATAGAGGGGATACTCATAGTGGATATAGAACCTGAGATGTTTTTGAAGGATAGGCTTTGCATGGATAAGGAGAAACAGCAAGGACACCATGGACTAGGAACAAAAAAACACACAAAAGTAAATGTGTAAAGATGGTCAAGGGTAGAACATACAAGACTAAATTGGAAGAGTCAGGTTGAAAAGTTGATAGAAACCAGAATATATTTGGTGTCTTCAATGCCAAGATGGTAATCTAATTTTTTGTTTGTTTGTTTGGAGATGGAGAGCTGGAGAGGATTTCCAGCAGAGCTGTAGCATGATGAAAGTAGTGCTTTAAAGTAGCATGATTCTTGGTCCTTAAGGTACAAACAAGGAACAAGACTAAAGAATTGTTGGAGGTCGGGTGCAGTGGCTCATGCCTGTAATCCCAGCACTTTGGGAGGCGCAGGCGGGTGGATCATGGAGGTCAGGGGTTAGAGACCAGCCGGACCAACATGGTGAAACCCGTCTTTATTAAAAATACAAAAGAAATTAGCCAGGCATGGTGACACACGCCTGTAATCCTAGCTACTCGGAAGGCTGAGGCAGGAGAATTGCTTGAATCCAGGAGGTGGAATGAGTGAACTGAGATTGTGCCACTGCACTCCAGCCTGGGAGACAGAGCAAGACTCTGTCTAAAAAAGAAAAAAAAAGAAAAAAAGAATTATTGGAGAATGTGTATAAGGATCACCTAGAATAATTAAAGCAGTGGTTAAGAACAACAGCTTGAGAGTCAGACTATACAGGTATGAATTCTGGTATCCCCACTTACTAGTCGTGACCTTAGATAAATCAGTTAACTTCTCAGTGCCTCCTTTTCCTCAGCTATACGTTATAGATATTGACAGGGATTCCCTTATGACTTTGTAAATGAGCTGAAATGCATAAGATTTTTAGAACAGTGCACAGTAAAATTTTAATAAATATTAGCTATTTTTATTATTAAAGAACGGTGCTAACTAGCTATCATGCAGAAATTATCGATCAGATTTCTATACCATCTCTAAAATGGAAGTAATGCTGACTCCTACATTGCAGACATGTTGTCATGATAAAGTTAAAGAATTGCTCTAAAAGTCCCTGGCACAGAGCAGGCACGGGTAATAATTAATTAGTTGATCCATGGCCTCAACCCCAGACCACAATTTGAGTTTAATCTCTTTTAATTCAGATGGGTTTGTTTGGTAAGACTGAAGGAGGAATCCCTGTGGTGTCTGGACTCAGAAGTCAGACTCAGACTGATACCTTATTTGGGTTTCCTGTAGAATGACGAAGACACAAAGACATGAAGAATAGTCTTTGTTTGGGGAAACTTGATACTTTTCTGTTATTGCCAAAGCAAACTCATTTGGACAAATAAAAATTGATTTGGAAATTTTAAAATAAAAATTGCAAACCAAACAGGATGTAGCCTGGATAGGGAGGAAATGATTCATTGGATTAACGTAATCAAACAGCTCTATTTGTACAAGACTTAAACAATCATTAAGTTCTATCTTCAACACTTAATGCTGCTGTGGCCGCCCAGCTCTAGTCTATTCTCGGTGGAAAATGAAAAACAAGGGTGGAAACAACACATATTTCCTGTGTGTGTGTGTATGTGCATGTGTGTGCATTTGCATGCATGCACACACATATACTTAATGCCTTTGCTGGCTATCAACTTTTCTTACAACTGTGTGCTTCCAAATGATTTTTAAATTTCAATGTGTTTTTGGCAGAGGATAGATTTCCTTTCCACGAATAAAAGGTAGTGAGAGCAAAGTCACTAAGTAGAAACAGTCTGAAAGTCAAAGGAATACTGTTAAAGATCCCTCTTCTTTTCCTTTTCCTGTAAAAGATAGGGTAGAAAGTGGCATGTGGCTAGAGGATTTATAGCCACATGATGGAGGACGGGAGAGCTGTCACCTGCTTTGCTATGCAGGGTGCCCAGCTTAACCCATCTTTCTTTGGCAACTGTGCCCCAGTGAGAAAAGCTAGCAGTCCATATGTTGAGTAGGCACCATGCCATTTTGACAGGCGTGAGTGTCGGCAAGAAAGGGACCATGTATGAGCATCAAATGTGTTTGTTGTGGGAAGGATTCTAGGCCAGGAATATTAAAATAACTGTCTGTCCTTAGCTCTAGCACATATGGTTAAGGAGATATGCTATGATGACTCACATTAACGTTGGAAAAAATATATATAGAATACGCAACCATGCTAAGTAAGTTTCTGATGTTGATAAATTGGGCCTGGAATCTTCACAAAGAAAGGTTGTAGAGAAACATACATAGCAATAATAGACTCTCTTTTATGTATTAAATAGAATTTACTGAAGACTAAATTCACACACTATTATAGTTCTCCTGAACTGATGAACAAATTGAAGGATCCTATTAGATTTTTGCTGAGAGGTCCTCAGGTATTTCCTAACACTATTTGAAAAGTAAATGGGATAAAATGGGTTCATTTAATATTTCAATTCCAAAGAAATTAAATTAATGTTAGCAATGTTAGTTCAACTATTTTTCTGCTACAGGGACCATTTGTTTTAAAATCATTAAAGGATTTTAAATGACACTGTCCTGACATTTGGTGTGATTAAATTAAGGGAATTAGTATAAAGACATTTCGTCTCTCCTTAGCTTTCTAAATGAATAGTACATCTTCCTAAGTAGTAAAAAGGAATTACTGACCTATTTCTATGTTTATATTGACTTGCATATGTGTTTGTTGACTTTCTAAACATTTAGTCATATCACTGCTTCAATTCACAATTGTCCCTTCATAGATTCCAACAAGCTTGCTTAATTCCTTGGAAAGGCAGCATTGTATGGTGCTAAGGATATAGGATTTAGAGCTTAAGACATGTATGTGAGATTTGATAGTAGTCCATAAGGTGTTTAAACTTAAACCTATATGCATACACACACATTTCCCTCTCCAAACCCACACAAGCTTGGCATTTGTCATTTTTAAGTCTAGAAAGGCACATCTAGTTTATCTCTAGCTCTAGTAAGTTGGCCTCCTAGGGAAATGCCCTAGTAACAATCTAAATATGTATCAGGGAGGCGTCTCATTAAGCAATGTGTTGTTTCTCAAGATCATGTTTCTCAAAGATGAAGAACAACTTTTAACATACTTTATAATTTCTTATATATTATGGTTTTTTTTAATTGCCTGCTTCCCCTAACTAAAGTATAATCCACAGGGAAGAATTTATTGCCTATTACTATTATTATTTATTTTTTGAGACAGGGTCTTGCTCTATCACCTAGGCAGGAGTGCAGTGGAGTTATCTCAGTTCACTACAACCACTGCCTCCCAGGCTCCAGCGATCCTTCCACCTCCGCCTCACGAGTAGCTGGAATTACAGGGGCATGCCACCACTCCAGCTAATCTTTGTATTTTGTTTTGTTTTTGTTTTTGTTTTTGTTTTTTTATGGAGACAGGGTTTTGCTATGTTGCCCAGGTTGGTCTGGAACTACTGAGCTCCAGCGATCCACTTGCCTCGGCCTCCCAAAATGCTGGGATTACAGGCATGAGCCGCTGTACCCAGTGCTTGTTGTTATTGTTATTCATTATTTTTATTACTGTGTTCCAAGAACATACCTCTAACAATGTCCAGCACATACTGGTATCTCAATAAATATTTTGTTGTGTGGATGAATAAATTAACTAGGCTTTTCTATGGTGATGGTTAAAAAGGCAGACGTCTGGGTTGTACTCAGTGGTGGTGCCAAGGGCAGTAGCCAACCCAGTCTCCATCAGCTCCCTTCGTTCAAATAAAAATCTTACTTTTAATATGGCCAATGTAATCACTTTTATATAAAGTGTGAATAAAAGTTTAGGAAACTTTTATATTGATATTGATCTGTAACATACACACTAAGTTAAAAAGAGTGTGCTTTCTTTACAAACATAGCCTCATGGCAAACCTCCCAGCTTCGTCTTCCAACCAGATGGCCTCCCCTAAGCCCTACCCTACATAGAATTCTCAAGATGAAGCTGGCCCTCCTCAGATCCAAATCAGAGTATCTATGGTAGGACCAGGAATCAGCATTTTCCACAAGCTGTGAGGTGAGTCTTATGTAACACTAAGGTCTTAGTATATACAACCTCAGAGCTTCCTGTTCATACATGAATTCTTTACTCCTTGTTCTAATTCAGGGCTCTTACAACACTCATTGACTTTGCAGTGGTAGCTGCAAATCTCGGAGTTTTGTGATTGCCTGAAGTTGGATGAAAGTTGATTTCATTATCCCTTTTGTGAGATTGAATGAATGAAGGAGAAATTATACCACAAGCTTGGACAGGGCAGTAACAATGGAACTGGATGTTACTTTGAATGCAGACTTCTTGTTTTGCAAAAACTACAGAACTATTCCTGGAAAAACAAGGCACTAACGTTTATTTATTTATTTATTTACTCCTGAGATGCATATAGGTAGGGCCAACAGGCATAAACAGTGCTTTGATGCATACGAGAGAAATAGCTTTCCCCAAGGGGACAGTTTTGAAAAAAGTGCCCTCCGCTGACAATGCCAATTAGAAAAAGGTGTCTGCATCTTAAGTTGACTCAAGGATGGCTGAAAGAAGCCTGATCTTCCAGCTGCTCTGGTGCCTTCTTCGCTGGAGCCTTAGGTGGAGTGCAACAGCTCAACTGCGCAATTATATGAGGTAGAGTTCCTGATACTGGGAGTCAAAACCTGGTCTCTGCTGATGGGGCAAAAATGAAAGAGAAAAGTGAGTCTTACAGGAGATACCAGTGGTTTGTTGGGTCCAAAGATGAGCCCTTATCTTTGCTATACAAGAAATATCTTTGTTTTAAAAAGTGCCCTTTGATAAGATGCAATAAATCTCGTCTTGTTTGAATGACAGAGAGTTGTAATTAATACTCTTATTTTTGAGAAAATCATAAAGTCATTTACACGGTGCTGATGGTACTGAGGGGAGGGATGGACAAGCTCTCATAGTGGAAACAATGAATCCTTTGGCAGCTGGACAAGAGGTTAGAGAGAAAATACTTACTTTTGAGTGGAGAGCTGCTATGGCTACCTACAGATCTCCATCTCTGCTACATACAGGCTACGTGATTCAGGGCAAGTCATGTCACCAATCTAAAATGCACATCTACTTCTCAGGAGTTGTGAAATGCTTTAACTAGTGCTTTATAAATTGAAGAGTGTCAGTTGTAGTGATTATTTTGGAAGAATATATTTTATCATAGTAGGGACTTTGACAAGTTTTTAATGCCTTTGAAAGCCCATGTGTATATTATACATTTCAAAGAAGCAAATGTAGACCTTTAAGATCTGAATGTTTGTGTGTCTTTTTCTGCAATGACTGCCTTCCTGAGGAACTAATTCAAAGGAATTAGAGGGCAATTGCTTTTTCCCAAGGGGACAGATTAAAAAAAAGTGCCCCCCTCTGGCAACGCCAATTAGAAAAGGTGTCTGCATCTTAAGTTGACTCAAGGACAGCTCAGAGGAGCCTGGCCTTTTAGCTATTCTGGAAGAGGTAGGTTATCACAAAGAATAGATATTAAGTTGGTGCAAAAGTGATTGCGGTTTTTGCCATTGAAAATCATGGCAAAAACCACAATCGCTTTTGCACAACCTAATAATTCAACCCTCGGGCAAACTAACATAAAAGATTATGGGAAGATTAAGGGTTGTTTTTGTTGTTTATTTGTTTGTTTTGGCTAGTCAGATATGACTCTTTTCTTTTTTTTTTTTTGTTTTCAAAATTGGTCTTTTTTTTTTTTTTTTTTTTTTTTTTTAGATGAAGTCTCACTCTGTCAACCCAGGCTGGAGTGCAGTGGCGCTATCTCGGCTCACTGCAAGCTCTGCCTCCTCCCAGGTTCATGCCATTCTCCTGCCTCAGCCTCCCAAGTAGCTGGGAATACAAGCGTGCACCACCACGCCCAGCTAATTTTTGTATTTTTAGTAGAGACAGGGTTTCACCATGTTGGCCAGGATGGTCTTGATCTCTTGACCTCTTGATCCGCCCACCTCAGCCACCCAAAATGCTGGGATTACAGGCATGAGCCACTGCGTCCGGCTCAGATATGACTCTTAATGGATCAAAAGGGAGTATGTGAACAAAAAAAAAGAAAAAAAATTCAAGAATTTTTTGAACAGGGCATCTGACTGGATGGGATTTTTGTGATTCTCAAAGTTTAGAGTTCATTAGTATATGTTAGAATCATTTGCAGTCTTGTTTGAACTGTCATTCTTGAGTTCCATCCCAGAGGTTCTGATTTCTTAGATGAGATAGGCCCAGAAATTTTACTTTTAATAAGCACCCGATATAGTCAAACTCCTGGTGAAGGGATCCTCTCACATCAGCCTTTTGAGTAGCTAGGACTATAGGCATACACCACAATGTCTGGCTAATCTTTTTATTTTTATTAGAGACAGGATCTCACAATGTTGTCCATGTTGGTCTTGAACACCTGGCCTAAAGTGATACTCCAACCTTGGTCTTCGAAACTGCTGGGATTATAGGCGTGAGTCACTGCACCTAGCCCAAAGCATTTTCTTAATGACTCATATAGTTGTAGACAAGAAAACATCTTCATGAAATCTGCTCTAGAGTTTTTCATATGCTTTCAAATATGGAAAAAAAAACTTTGATGTTTGAATAACCATTCAATATCTTTGACGCTATAACTAATTGTTTGCAAGTGATCCTGTTATGCCAAGAACTATCTGAGGCTTTTGAATATATATAAAAAAGTAGAAATGTGTTATACTTACATGGAAACACTGCTGACGGTTTGTCTAAAGAAAAAAGAACAATTTAGCTTTGAGGTTTCTTCTTAGCTTCAACTACTGTGTTATAATCTGGACGGTAATTAAAATCACCTGAAAACTTTAGTCAACTACTTATCTCTAAGTTCCATTCTAAACCAATGAAAAACGAACTTCTGGGGATGTGGATGAGGTAGAGATACTCTTTAAAAGTTGTGCAGATAATTCTGTTCTACCAGGGCTGAAAATCATGATTAAACTAAAAGATAATAATTAATACAATTTCTGTTTGATTTTTGTTTCTTTGGCATGTGATTAAGAAAATTTATCTGGTTTCTGTCCTCAATTAAATACTTTTGGGAGACCAAAAGTATTAATTGCATTTGACAAGTATTTTAAAAGGCGATTTCTGACCTCATGGAACTTACTAATTGACAGAAATAAATATTTTTGCCTCCAAGGACAAGAAGATAAAGCCACAATGCTGGCATATTGATTTAAATTGTGGGAAATATTCCTTCACTGGCTAAAGTTGAAATTAGTAGGATGATTTTGCAGAGGCTGTTTAGGCTCTCTTTAGATACTATGGGCTATATCTGACCACGAGGAAAATAGTAGTAGCTGGGCCATAGCCATGGGATCTGAGTGGTTTGGTTTCCTATAGGCAGAGTTAATAGAATGAACCAATATAGGGAATAATTTTAAATTCTACAAGTATTTATTAATCATATACTATATGAACACTACAATTTATCAGTTAGAAGGATTTTGACTATAAGTAACTGTGTTAGTCTGTTTTCATGCTGCTGATAAAGACATATCCAAAACTGGGTAATTTTTACAGGAAAAAGAATGTAATGGACTTACAGTTCCACACGGCTTGGGAGACATCACAATCATGGTGGAAGGCAAGGAGGAGCGTCACATCTTACATGGATGGCAGCAGGCAAAGAAAGAGAATGAGAGCCAAGCCAAACGCGTTTTCCCTTATGTAACCATCAGATCTCATGAGACTGATTCACTACCACGAGAACAGTATGGGGGGAGCCGCCCCCCTTGATTCAATTATCTCCCACTGGGTCCCTCCTACAACACGTGGGAATTACAGGAGTACAATTCGAGATTTGGGTGTGGACACAGAACCAAACCATAGCATTTCATCCCGACCTCTCCCAAATCTCATGTCCTCATATTTCAAAACCAATCATAACCTTCCCAACAGTCCCCTAAAGTCTTAGAACTCATTTCAGCATTAGCTCAAAAGTCCACAGTCCAAAGTCTCATCTGAGACAAGGCAAGTCCCTTCCGCCTACGAGCCTGTAAAATCAAAAGCAAGTTAGTTACTTCCTAGATACAATCGGGGTACAGGCATTGAGTGAATACAGGCATTGGGTGAATACAGCCATTCCAAATGGGAGGAATTGGCTGAAACAGAGGGGCTACAGGCCCCATGCAAGTCTGAAATCCAGCAGGGCAGTCAAATCTTAAACTCCAAAATGATCCCCTTTGGCTCCATGTCTCATATCCAGGTCATGCTGATGCAAGAGGTCGTTTCCCATGGTCTTGGGCAGCTTTGCCCCTGTGGCTTTGCAGGTGAATGAGACTTTTTTATCTGCCTTCATAAAGAGAATCTATGCTTTTTTTGTGGACCCCGTGCTTCTTCTAGAGCTAATTATTTATACAAATTACTCATATTAAGTGATTCAATTTATATCAAGTTAAGAGATTTAAAGTTATATAAGTGCATACAAAGAAGAGACATTTATCTAACTTCCAGAGATTATCATGCAGTATTCAGAGCAAATCTGGATTATTCCTTCCAAGTTTAAAAAAGAAGCATTTACCTTAAATTGCTTAGGGTGGTCTTTTGCCGTAAGACTAGAGCACGTTTCCTCTTTGTTAAAATGATTTTCACAATTCCAAGACTTCCATTGCTTGGAACAAACTCAAATATTAATTTGAATATAGCATACTTTTTCATGTATTGTAATGGTAAAGAGTTCAGATGCTATAGCAGGAAGACTTTGATCCTTCCCAGTCTCCCCACAGCCTCTTATTATTTGTGTCATCTTGGGATGGATAATAAGCCATGCTAGTCCTTAGTTTTCTTATGTGTAAAGCTGAGTTAATAATAGAACTTCCTTCACAGGATTGTTTTCATGATTAAAAGTGTTAGAACAAGACCTGTGCCTATATTATAGTGAGAGCTCAATAAATATAAGCTAATAGTATTAGTTTCCTTAATAATCTTTATAGGTTAATTATTAAAATGATTCTGAAAATTACACTAATATAAATGGTCATAATTTATTAAGTCCTTACTATGTGCTAGGAACTATGTAATTATATAATTATAAACTACATATAGGAAAGGAATATTCTCACCGTTTCACAAATGGATGTTCAGAGGATTTGAGTAACATCTAGTTCCCACAGCTAGGAGACAGTTGAGCCAAGATTTTAACTCATAACTTTCTTTCTCTAAAGACCTCCACTCTTTCCCTATTTAATAAAGTAAAATCACTTTCTTGACATTTTATAGTCTTGTGACAGGGCTTTACAGACTTTTTAAGGAATCTAAGCTCCATTTAATTTTTGTCCAAAGTATTTACAACAGTTTTAAATGAAATAATAGTAAGTAGAGCTAGAGGTCAAATTTTGCAAATTTGGCATTACCGGCCAAATCTGGCCTACAGATGTGTTTGGTTTATACAACGTTCACATTTGTCTGAATTAATTAGCAATGTTTAAAAGTGGGGGACTTCACTTAAGAATGAAGGTTTATGGCTTCTGTTGAATTTATGAAAGTTCTGGCAGTTCTGGTTCCATGTGCTTCTTAAAAATCATTGAAGTTTAGCTAAGTAAGGACTGTACCCTTTTAGACTGGACCAAGTCTCTGGCTTGATCATTCTCACTTATTTTAGTTGCCAACCTCTCCCTGTAGATTGCAGTTTGTTTTGTGATCTTGCTGTAGGTGGTGAAAGTGATTTTCAAATATGGTTTATTTTCTTGGAGGAAAATGAAATGATAACATTAACCTTTCACTTACTTTTCCTGGTGTAGACTTAAATATACTGTTGTCAGCAAAAGTCTATTTCCCCATTTTGACACCGGAGCTGAAATGCTCTTTAGAAATGTGAGTCTCAGAAAAGATTCTCAGAAAGGGGACACCGTCATGTTCTCTGCTTGCCTAATAGAGGACTTTCTGATTCTGGATTGAGCAAGGATAAACAACCAGCCTTAGAAGCATGTCCCTAAAACAGCACATTTCCTTGACGTCAGATCAGGTTTTCAAGCCATTAGGTCCTTCGTTCAGTGAGTATTTAAGATCTTAACACATGAATCATTCATAGAGTGAAGGAAAGAGCCCGCGGAATGTCTTCCTCTGTGGCAGGCATATGGATGAGATGTGGTATTGGAGGGTGTCCAAAACTCAGATTTCCAGAGAGCTTGGCAAGAATATGGAGAGAGGGATTAAGAAGTAGGAGGTTGTTTTAAAGCTTAAAGCATCTGTGCCAGTGGGACAAAAACACCACTACCTTTACGTTTTCCGCCCCTAAACTAAGGAAGTTCTGTGGTTGTTTATTCTAGAAAAATAGGCATGCTTCCCTTCAGGGAAAATCAAAATGCAAAATTCTACATTTACAAAAAAAGAGAGATTGGGAATTTATGTCATAGAGTACTGTCTTTTATAGAAAGATCTTCTACATTTTTTTTCCCCAGAAAATAGCCTTCCCTAGGACATTTATATTATTGTTGTAGTTATAAAGAATTATAAGCAGATGAGAAAACTAGGGTTTGAAAAGTTGCCAAGTGTTCATAGCAATCTCTGTGAGACCCGGGTTGAACTGGTCCTGGTTTCCTGGGTTTATCTCATCGTAGAGTACAGACTCAACACTGTGCCATGTGCCTCTCAAACTGCCAGTGCACCGTATTTTCACAAAATAGTGTCACCCAAACCACAGACCTGTAGCTAAGACTATGCATCCTGGTTCAGTTGAAACTAAGTATTCTTTCTATATATTAAAGATATTTTATTTAGAAGCAAAGGAAAAGGTACTTGAGAATTATTAATAGCAACATTTTGGCACCTTTATTCACTGAATTGTGGGGAGGTAGCTAAAATGTATAGCAGATGTGGAAAGGACAGTAACAATAAGGCTTCTGTAAATGGAAAAATCTACAATATCTTTCAAACATTTTCCAGAAGACTGAACTTTTGTACACTTTTTGTTGTTTTAAAATCTGCTCATATTGCTTGGGTGTTTTATTCATAATGAGACAAGTCACATTCATGCCAATGTACATGTGTGTTTTGAAATTCAGTAAAATAAAGCAAAAAAAAAGTACAGTAAAATTTCACATAAAATAGGCTTTTAGCTTATATTTACTACTGTAGTATCTTCTTTAAAGATCTTATGTGAAGGGAAAAACACCTTAATAAGATGTAGTTACTTTTAGTCATATAACCTATTTGATTGCTTCAGAAGTTTGAGGTGGCATAGGTTTATGTAAACCCTTAATAAAATTATGGTTTAGTAGACAAAAGATACCTGGGTTGTTTATTTTCCAATTAAAAACAATATTCTTAATACTTATTTGAAAAAAACTTATTTGGTGAAGAGGTGAGTTAATGACTAACAATTATTTTAGATATGGCCACAAAATGGTAAGCACTCATGCCTGAGGAGTAGGAGGTGAAGAAAGAACCAAATGCATGAGGTGATGATGAATAATTCTCCATGAGCAACCAGCAGTAATCATTTCCACGGCCATATTTAAAGTGCTGCATTATGTTTGTCAAAGAGCCAACCACAGACAGTAGACAATTTGGTATGTTTAAATTTTGCTTTTTGACTCATGGAAATAAACAGTCAGCACCTCAATTCAAGAACAGAGGCTCTCCAGCAAAACCAACAGCACACCAGAAAGAGGTTTACATATCTACTTATTCATTGGGCTGAAAGTAAAAAGACTCTTACGATAAAGAAATCAAGTAAAGTTTTTCAGCAAATGATAAATATGGAATATTTAAAAGTTTCAATCAAGGAAAACATTGCAAATAGATGGCATTTGAGTTTGTAATATATTACTGAATAAAACCAATTAGCCTATTGATTAGCCTAATAGCATTTGTTAGCGATGCTATTACACATGTAAGATTTATCCCTTTGTTAGCAATGCTATTACACATGTAAGATTCCATTAACTGTGCACTTAAGCATGTTTCCTTTGTTTCCTTTATGTGGCATGAATGGTCCCTGTTTATCCAGCTGTCCTATACCCATGCCCTTTCATTGTACCCTTCACTGCCTCTGTGATTGCCCATGTGACCTGCCTGGACCAATGGTTGGTAGCAAACTTGAGACAAGTAGAGTCTGAAATGGCACTTGTAGGCTTCTGTTTTTTCTTCTCCTCAATTTTGGTGTGAGAGCATGCTTAAGCTTACCTGCTGAGTTATGAGAGACACATGGTCTCATCACCTCTGTGACTATAGCTATCAGATATGCGAGTGACCCCACCTGAGACCAGCCCAGCAGACTTTTAATTTGCTGACTTGAAGGCTTGTAAGCTTAGTAAAGGCTATTTAAGACATTACATTTTGGGGTACTTTTATCATGCAGCATTTATATGCAATAGAGAGAAATACTTTTACTGGGGCAAAGAAGAAAGACATTTATAATAAAGATATCAAGAAAAATAGATGTAAATATCTATGTTATTGTAATTGATACATAAGAAAAAATTTTGAAGTTTCAATCATGGAAAACATACTAATTAGATGGCATCTGAATTCTAGTTATTGTTAAAAGAAAATATATAATTAGTTGACCAGTATAGATCTGTCAAATATTTCTTTCTTTAATTAGATAAGTTGTTACACATGTAAAATTGCCTGACTTGGGTACATATGCATGTTTTCTCTGATTGCCTTATAAATGTGGCATGAATGTGCTTATATGGTTAATGCTGTTCTTTTTATGTGTCTTTCTTCGTTTTATGCTAGAGTTCTCAGCAATTGGATTGATGTCAAAATTGGAACATTTTCAAAATACTTGGGATAAAATCAGGGAGAAAGCTAGGTGAAAAAATCTGTAGAGGTAAAACAAGAAAAAAGGTTTTACATCAGAATATGTCTATCAGAGAACTGTTGTGATATGGATCTACCCAGATGGGCAAGTATCAGTCCTATTGAAACAGCAGCCTTCTTGAATAATTTCCACTCAGATAGCATAGTACAAATCAATGAAGCCTTTTTTGAGGGCAATATGATATAAAATGAGTCATATCTTAGTCTTCTTGCAAATGTAATTGTCAACTGTGTGGCCTTTTGGAAATAGGTGGATGGCATGGAGTTTTATTGGTTTATATAAGTATACTTAAACTGAAGACATTTTGGACCTTTCTGATTCAGGGGTTATATATTCTCCTTCTGCTACTATAGCTGACCTGGTTGCAGAGACCTGGGTAAACCATCCATTTTTCAATTTGGAAAAGAGTTTATATATTACCCAGTTCAGCTCCACACTAGTACAAGAGCCCCTTGAAAATAGACCTGTGGTCTTTTCTTGGCCATTTTCAGTTACTGACAACTCAAACTTCATGAGGCAGTCTAGTCATCCTTGTTTGTTGTAAGATTCTGTTGTTTATTCGTAACCTGATCCTCCTCATTGCTGACCATAGAACAACGTAAAATGTGTCTGTTTTTTCTTCAGTGTGACTGCACTGTCAATGGTCAAGATGACTTTTATAGCCACAGCCCCAAGCCCTTTCAGTTTGCATCATGCCGTGAGATTTCAACACTCAGGATCATCACAGTCAATCTTGCTGTGCACACTGTTTTAAAATACCCTTAAAGTTAATGAAAATAAATAATGTGTGTGTGTGTGATTATTGCAGAACTCTGGTACCACTTCTTCTCTTAATCCAGTGTGTCTGTTTCCACTAATCCATCACTACTCCACAAATTGATTATTTAGCCATTTTGTCAGTTAGAATACAATAAGAAAATTGAAACTACCTTAGACATTTCCAACAAAGAAAATTTAATAGAAGGAATCAGTTACATAAGCAATAGACAAGTTGAGGAAATGGGGAAGCAACCTTGAGAATAGCCACACCCCAGAATGCTTCTGTCTAGAGAGCTGGAGGAACAAAAGCAGGTGGTGTAACAGAGCCCAAGATCTGAGTGCACCCAGTGGAAGGTAAACTACAGTGGGTCTTCCTGGTAGAAGGTGAGATCATTAGGGGAGGGACTGTCCAGCAGGACCCAGACCCATGGACCTGGAGCCAAGGAGGAAAAGTACCCACCACTGGGGATGCCACATGTAGGAGTATGGAAAAAGAAGAGGGAAGAGAGGAACCTATAGAGGAAGCTAAAAAAGAGGAATTAAAAAGTATAAAACAACTAAGAGGCTGGGCATGTGGCTTACACCTGTGATCTCAGCACTTTGGGAGGCTAAGGTGGGAGGATCACTTGAGCCCAGGAGTTTAATACCAGCATGGACAATGAAGTGAGACCCTGTCTCCAGAAAAAATTAAAAAAAAAAAAAAAATCCGGGCACAGTGGCATGCACCTGTAGTCCCAGCTACCCTGAAGGCTGAAGTGGGAAGATTGCTTGAACTCAGAAGTTTAAGGATGTAGTGAGCTATGATGCTGTGATCATGACAATGCACTCCAGCCTGGGTGGCAGAGCGAGACCTCATATCTAAATAAATAAATAAATAAATAATTAAAAAATTAAAAACGAAGACAAAGTGGTATTAAGGGGAAACGAATTTACCTTTTCAAAAATAAAAAGATAGGAAAAGGGCTGAAAATATTGATTGGTTTTGGTTTTGGCCAGAGGGTCTCTGATCATATTTTCAGTAAAGTGATGGAGAAGAAGATAGATTATAGGCTGTTGAATAAAGAAAAGGAGAGGAAACAGTGGAACATGGTATAGATAACTCATAAGAAGTTTGATTTTGATGGAGAAGTGAAAAATATGTTTAATAGCTATTAATTAACATGTAATAATAAGCTGGATGTAATAATGAACTGTTGTATGTTCTTGGTCAGGAAAGGAGTTAACAGTATCTCATTAAGAAACTCTTGAATGCATATACATTTATTTTGAAACATAATAACTTAACACTTGGCACTTTATAATAATTGACAACATTTATCAAGTCTTTGACTCTATGCCAGGCATTGTGATTTGCATTTATCTATATGAATGCACTTAATTCCCACCAAAGGCTGATCTTATCTAGACAACTCTGAGTTTCTGTTGTCTTTGACTGCTGCTGGATATATAAGTTATTTCAAGCACACTTCTCTTCTTATAGATTTATTTTCGTATCACTTATCCAGGAAATAATGGAGAGCAGTAAGTACCATTCACTTGGCTCTGGCTGTTGTTATGTTCCCTAGTATTTCCAGCTGTTTATCTGCCTTCATGGCACACAGTGTGTTTGCATTTTCTGACCCCTTTGCTGTTAGTTATGTGACTATTTTTGGCCAATGAGATATGAGAAGTGCTATGTGTTACTACTGGGCAATTCATTGCAAATGCAAGTTGATCCAGGAGTGTTTCTTCCTCTGTAATGTTGGTGAGCAATATTCTATACACAGTGGTTGCCTCACGAGCTCACTCATAGGGAGGTGAGCCCCTAGGCAACTCATAATTAATTTTTAATAAAAAGAAAAAATAAACATTTGTGGTTTTACTGAAATTTGGGGTATATTTGTTATCTCAGCATAACCAAATGGATATATTTTCCAAATTGTTCTTCTTTGTCCTCTGGAAGCTACACTACAAAGCAAATAAACTCCCTCCCATTATTGGCCTGGGAGGAAGCATAGAACGAAAGGTTTGATGTGTATACTTTGGCCTGACACTGCTCCATTTAAAATGTTGGTTCCACCACTTACTAGCATAGGGGTTTTCAACAATTTATGTGATCTCTCAGAGTTTTACTATTCTCATTTGTAAAATGGATATAAAAATTGTATTTATTTCCAAGAATTTCTGAAAGAATAAAGTTACATTATTATATAAGGTGCCTAGCACAAAGTTCACTCATAGTGATCATTCAAGAAGTGTTTGCTGTTATCATTGATCACTTACCCCAAATTCTTCCAATTTTATACCTTAACTGAAGTTTCCTTGTCCATATACAGATACATATATATTCATCTGTTGCTCATTTTTTAAATATCCTTAGAGTCAGGAGTTCATATTGGGATCTGCATGCTTCTCAGAGCCACTTCTAAAATCTCTACTCGTTTGTACTCATGCTATTTGGATATATCATACTTGGTTCATTTCTTATTTCCATCATCTAGTTATTTCCAAGAGATTCCTCTTTAATTTGCTAGGAAATGTGGAACCTCACTCAGCTTTTCCCCTTACCTTTAAGTGCTTCCACCGTTATTATCCCAGATTTCATGTTGACAAACCATCAGAAAACTCTAAATTGAAAACAAAATATGAAAAACTCAAACCCAGGTTTTCACTTCTCAACTACCTCTTGCTTCCTCTACTCCACTTGAGAACTCAAATTCACTGTAGTAAATAACATCAGACGGTACGCTTTTTTTTTTTTTTTTTCAGACAGGCTCCCATTCTGTCCCCCAGGCTGAAGTGCAGTGATGCCATCTCGGCTTACTATAACCTCTACCTCCTGGGCTCAAGTGATCCTCCTTGCTCAGCCCCCAGTAGCTGGGACTACAGCCATATGCCATCATGTCCAGTTAATATATACACACATATATGCTACTAATGTGTATAAATATATACACACACATACATATATGCACACATATGTAATAAACTCCCTTTTATATATACATGTATACACAAAAATAAAAGGGAGTTTATTAGAGAGAACTGGCTTACATGCTTACAAGGTGAAGTCCCATGAGAGGCTGTATGCAAGCTGGGGAAGACAGAAACTGGCTCAGTCCAAGTCTGAAAGTCTCAGACTAGGGAATCCTGACAGTGCAGCCTTCAGTTTGTATCCAAAGGCCTGGGAGCTCCTGGCAAGCCACTGGTGCAAGACCCAGAGTCCAAAGGCTGAATAACTTGCAGCCTGATGTTCAAGGTCAGGAGGGATGGGAGGAAGCATCCAGCACAGGAAAAATATGGAAGCCAGAAGACTCAGAAAGCCAGCTTAGACCACCTTCTTCCTCCTGCTTTGTTCTAGCCACACTGGCAGCCAATTGGATGATGCCCACCAACACTGAAGGTTGGTCTTCCTCTCCCAGTCCACTGACTCAAATGTCAATTTCCTCTGGCAACACTCTGACAGACACACCCAGAAACAATACCTTACCAGCTATCTACATATCCTTTAATTCCATCAAGGTGAAACTTAATATTAACCATCACAGTGTCAAAGTAAGAATACAAATGTCAAAGTAAGAATACTCACCCTCGCTCAGCACCGAAGTCTGTATTCTAGACGGACTTTACAGTATGCCACAGAATAGCAGTGTTAAAAAGAAAATGCATATTTGTAAGGTTCTATAAGATATTGTTATTATTTTTTTGTGGACAAGCCTCAAGGTTTATATCTATTGTATTCTGTAATGTGTCCAAAATGTGTGATTTTTTGGGACTGCTTTGTGTCCAATTATTATTTGTTAAATTGATTTTCATAGGTTTTAAATGCAAAATAGAGGAAAATCTGTTGAGTCTTTAACAAGAGTTTGTATGTCTTCAAAGGCCAGTCAAATAAATTCAGTGACTGAAGCAAAGATAATAGGAAATGGTGAACATCATAATAAAATGGAAAGCATAGATCCTGCCTAAAGACATTCACATTCATGTTTTAGAACAATATTTATACCAAACAAAATATATATGTGGGGTAATATTGATTCCCATGGTTTCCACTCTTGCTCCAGTAATAGCCTTAATTAGAAGGAGCTTTGGCTGGTGATAGTCAAAACTGTAGCAGAATTTAAATTTTATAGCAAATCTTACACTTCTTGGTTCAAGGTGAGAATTAATTAGAGTTCCCCACTCCACGAATACTTTATGAAAGCAAAAATAACCTATTTATTTGGAAAGGATAACAAAAAGAAAAAAATGTGAAATTATGTTGTCTAGGTATGTTCCTAAAACTGTGAGAGAGAGTGTGGAGACAGAAGGGGAGGACTTTTCTGCCCTACAGGCTACATGAATTCTTTTACCACCAGTATCAAATCTAGATTTGTCTGGGGGACTTTCAAAGCCCTTAAAGGAAAGCAGCAAAAGTAGTAACTGCTGAGGTTCAGAACTAAAGACTTACCATGATGCTCGAATCTAGTCAAGGGAAACCAGTTCATAAAAGAAATATCAGACACAGGGTGATGGTGGTGGCAGCCCATCTGGAGCAGCCACTATGGGGACACCAGCTGCAGTGGGGGAGGCGAGACCAGAGTTGCACACTCTGTGGAGTGGCAGAGGCCGGGAAAAGGTGGGAGTCCTGCCCCCTACTGTGTTGGCAGGATGGGAGCCCTGAGCTCTTGAATACAGCTGCAGCTGCCTAGCCATGGCTCCAGACGTAGGCATCTCTGCAATCTCAGGGGTCTGGGAAGCTTCCCCTGCCCCCACAGGCTCAGAAGTGCCTGCTCCCATTCCCTAACATCTCCCCACTTCCAGTGACCACTCTGATTTTTGAAGCTAAGCACAGGTGCTCTTATGACCTGGCCGGGTGTGCATGCACTTGGGGTAGTCCTGACATACCAACCCCCTGCCGCCTAGGTCCTCTCTAAAGCTTTGGGCACTGATGAGCTCAGGGAGGGAGGCTGGGAGTGAGTGGCTGCAGGTGGCTTGGCATGGGCCTGCAGGTGCCCCTCAGCACGAACAGCCTGGGCACCATGGCGGGCATGTTGATAATGGCAGGAAGCAGACAGGTTCCTAGATGGGAAAGGGTGGGTCCCCGGTGAAGCCCCACCTTCAAGCCAAGGTTGGCCTGAAGCCTGGAGGCAGGCTGCCAGTTCCAAGTGGAGTGTGTGACCTGGAGTGAGAACTTATGGTGCTTTTTCCAGGCCTGCTCATGGCCACCCATGGACCAATTAGCATGCACTACCTCCCGTCTGAGCCCATAAAAACCCTGGACTCAGCCAGATTCACACACTCATCGGGATGACCTGCTTGCAGAAAGGAGCTACCCACTATGAGTCTCCTCTCTGCTGAGAGCTGGCCACTCATCAGGATGACCTACCTGCAGAAAGAAGCTACCCACTTCAGGTCTCCTCAGAGCTGTTCTGTCACTCAATGAAGTGTCTCTCCATCTTGCTCACCCTCCAGTTGTCCACATACCTCAATCTTCCTGGACATAGGACAAGAACCTAGGACCTGACAACTGGCAGGATGGAAAGAGCTATAACACAAACAGGGCTGAAACATGCCCCCCACTTGTCACATTGCAGCCAACAAGGAGAGGAGAGCTGCAACCCTTCTGGGAGCCCAGACCCAAGAGCTCCCCGAGCCAAGACTGTGACACACTGTAACACCCTCTTTGGGGCTCTGTGGTTCCTGGCATCTCCAGGCTTCTTGGTGCCATCATGTTCCTCTTGTCTAGATGTTGGTGCCTATAGTGGAAGCTGCTCACGGTACGTCTGGTCCAACCATAGCCTCACACAGAGCCGACGCCTATGCTGGTGCCTGGAGCTGCCCACCCTGCCACCGCAACTGGCATCCTGGCTGGGTGTGGTGGCTGGACTCTGTGCTTGTTTGCTCACACACCCCTTGCCACTCCATGCCTGGCTCACCCTTGTCAGGAGTGGGATCCAGACTGGTAGCACCAGCCGAGTGAAGCCTGCTGGGTAGAGTGGGCAGAACAAGCCCAAACAGGAATGAGCAAAACCTAAGCAGAGGCACCACTGGCCACCGTGCTTTTCCGACTGGTGAAGCAACACCCTGAGGATCTTGTGACAATGGTATGCCAGCTACCACTGCCCACCCAATCCTTGATATCAAGGCAGACATTGCTAGATGATCTAATATTCTTTCTGGGTGGAGCCCTTTCCAACTCTCAGAATTGTTCTCAATACAGAGATTACCACTATTTGAGTTTTATATTAGTTAGGTCAAGGTCTGCCTGGAAGCATTTTTTTGTCTTTAGAGACATGCAGACTTTGAAATGATAGCATAGAGCCTAGTAAGTACTGACATTTCTATTTAGAAGAGTGTAATGAGTGAAAGCTGATTCAGTGATAGAAACAACTCACCATGGATATTGAGTCTTTTAGTTTCATGACTATATGCTTAATTTTTATGCTTTATCTTCTGAATCAAGCCTTTATATATTAACTATAACATTCTCCTATATGGCCTCTTCCTTCCTATCTCTCCCACACATTTACTAGATTAATCTATCATAAACTCCACTGTCATCATATCACTCTTCTGTTCAAACCTTCTATTGTGGTTTTCTACGATATCCAATAGCTCTATCTATTTTGTTTATTAAAATAAAAAGGACTGTGATTCAGAAAGCTAGGGAACCTCTGAGTTTCGCTATCGCCATAGGGAATATCAATAGAGAACAAGTCTCTACTTATATGACATGGAGCAGTAGTGTTCTACACAAAAATCAGTTTGGGAAATGCTGACATAATGAAGGCATAGACACATATTCACTTTATGGAGCATTTCCTAATTACAAACAACCTGATAAGAAATAGAATTGCATAGGTTGATAACAAAAATACAATTGAGAATGAATACTCTGGAATAATGCTGTACATGGAATCCATGCTTTTGTATGCAGTACCACAATGCTTAATTCATGGCTTGCCTATTGTCATGATAAGCTGGTTTAGTTTTGATTTTCTTTATTATTTCCTGTTTTTTCTCCAATGCTTTAAGAATGGCTTCCAAGGCCTTGTTTATATTTCTAAATTAATGGATTGTGTAGGGAAATAGGACCAAACAGTGAAAGAAAAAGAAAGTAAGCACTCACAAATGAGTCCATAAATGAATTTCAGAGTAATGTTTGCTGACAAAATTGTGTTGTGATTTTCTTTTCTCCTGGTTTTCCATCCGTAGATAACAATACCATACGTTTGTTTTTATGGTCTTTACTTTGTCTTTTATAGGGTCTGATAAGCAATTTGAAGTCTGAAAATAAAGATCAACTTTTTGCATTTCCAGGCTGATATTAGGACTTCGTGGTTGTTTGCACAGTTCCACTTAAAGATCACAATCTCGAACACATTGATGAATAAAAATGTCTTCTCCATACCAAAGTAAACCTGTAAATACTGAACTGTAGAGCAAGCTAGGGAAGGGCATCACACAATTCTGGCCTTTAAATAAAAATATATATGAATCCAAGTGCATTTTTTTAATGTAAGAAAATGTGCAAAGCAGTTATGTGGAGATGTGAAGGTGGTGCAGTCTGATACTACAGAGGCAGTACCCAGCATCCTTGGCCCCCAGTGTGGTTGGCAAAATCAGGGGCCACAAAGATGTCTCTGTCCTCATCCTCAGAACCTGTGGATGTGTCACCTTATATGAAAAAAAAAAAGGGTCTTTGCAGATGTGACTCAGGTTACAGACCTTTAGATAATGAAATTATTCTAAATTATCCAGGTGGGCTCAATGAGTTTTTAAAGTAGAAGAAGGAGGCAGAAAAGTGGGTCCAAGGTATGTGACCTGAGAAGGACTCACTTACTATTGATTTCAAAATGGTGGAAGGTGGCCATTAGTCGAAGTATATGCTTCCCTCTAGATCTTGGGAATGACCCTCAGTTTACAGGCAGCAAGGAATATGAATTTTTCTCTATGCTGGGAACCTCTATTCTAGGAAAGGAGCATAGCTGGCCAGTGCCTGATGAGACTTATACCAGACTTCTAACTTACAGAATTGTAAGGTAATAAATTTGTGAGGTTTTAAGCTATGGTTTGTGGTCATTTGTTGCTGCAGCAATAGAAAAGATGCACCAAGTAACAAATAACATTAGGTAATCACTATGGAAGTACATAATGGGAAATAAATACAGCAGAGATTTCTATAGCTGGGATCTGTCTTCATCAAGCAGCTTATATTCTCCCTTGTTTTATTGGAGAAGGTCTGTGTCATATGCACTTTCTATACATATCTATTGATTGTTTTCAAATTTAGGCATCAGGACATCCCTGGAGAGTGTTTTCCTTGGAGGGCATGTGATTAATAACTACTTTTGAGTACTTCTTCTAATATCTTATCCTAAGATATTCCTTTGTATATTGGCATTTTTCTGTTTGTAACAGAGTGGCAATTATAGTTGAATTGTAAATATTTAAAGTTCTACAAAAAGTCAAACTTGTTACCAGAACTGATTTTGTCCTATAATAGTATAATTATAAAACAATATTAATAATAATGTAGTATTGATGTTTTCCTCATACACCCACTCATTTTGAACTCTTATTCCATTGTTAATTCAACTGTTTTACGATTGTGATGTTTTATTTTACATATGCTTAGAAAAGTCTCAAAGCCAATAGGGCAAACCCATGCATTATTGGTATTAGAGTAAATATTTATGCATTTGCTAATAAATGTTTAACACATACTTATAGGTCTTGAACTGACTCTAGATTTATTTGACATTTTCCTCTCTTGTTGTAATTGAGAGATTTAATCAATTTATTTAAATTCATCCATTGAAATTGTATTGAATACTTGCTGGATACTACACACTGCTACAGGAACAGAGCAGATAGAGTTAAACCTTGTAGGTCTTGCAGTAAATCTAGGGAGTCATAGCAGTCAACAAGTGGGAGAAGATTCCTGCTGAGCCAGAGAACCAGTTGGGATAGGCACCATCTGTGAGTAAAGCAAACTTTTTTCACGTCTAATTATAGCCCCTAAGTTGTATGTGGCTAGAAATTACTTGAAAACGATCTTGAATTCTAATCTCATCACAGGTTAAGACATTCATGCCAATTTATTTGAATTAGGATGAATAACTAAATTGTAGAGATTTGACTGAAATTACCTAGGAAAATATCTAGAGAAAATATCCCTTAGAGGGAAACTGATGGCTGGTTAGAAATTTCAGAGTCACCAGCAGAGCGTTGGAATTAGAGGAGAAGAACATATGGCTCTTAGGAGACCTTGATGGCTCAAATACTTGCTGGGTAGTATAATGGTTAAGAGTATAAGCTTCAGAGCCAGACTGCTTGGGTTCAAATGGGGGCTCTGCCATTTAGTAGCTGAGTATCCTCCAGTAAGTTATTTCTGTGTGAAAAGTAACACCTATATTGCAGAGTTTTCATAAAGATTAAAATGAGTCTATAGAGTCATTCCTTGGTATCTGTGGGAGATTGGTCCCAGATACCAAAATATTCAGGACCTCCCTCCCTGGATATCAAAATATCCACAGGTGCTCAAGTTCTTTGTATAAAATGCCATAGTATGTGTATATAACCTACATACATCCTCCTGTATACATTAAATAATCTCTAGATTACTTATAATACCTAATATAATGTAAATATTATATAAATAGTTATACTGTATTGGTTTTTAAATTTGTATTGCCTTTTATTGTCATACTTTTTTATTGTTTAAAATATTTTTTCAAGTATTTTCAGCCTACTGTTGGCCAAACCCGTATATGCAGAATGGAGGCAGAGGGCCAACTATATGTCTAAGGCACTTATGCAAGTTTCAGACATGTATTTGGCTTTCAATAAGTGTAGCTACTATTACTATCCTTAGGAAGAAGAACTGCAGGGCTTTTCTAGAGGAGCTGAGCACATTTACATCTATTGTGCATTGCTGTTTGTAGATGAGTGGGAAGCCCTGGAGACCCAGTAGGCAGTAGAAACTTTATTTGTTGGCTTAGAGATGAGAAGCAGAGGGAAAGCAGGACTCATCCTGGAATGCAATTGAATTGATGGTGTAGGAAATAGCCCAAGGAATCTTGGTGGCACGATGGACTGCCCTTAGGCAGTAACAGGCAGTGATCCAAGCATAACAGGAAGACCATGGCCTTGAGTAGAGTGACAAGGGAGACTGCTGCTGAAAAGAAGTTAAACAGAAAGGCTATCTGTCCAAGCAGGTTTACAATCAACCTATTGCAGGAGCACCTGTTGGAGAATCCTCCCCATAGAGATTTCCAAGGACATTCTAGAGGAGAGTAGAAGAGATCTGTAAAGAGAAGGCAGCAGGGGTTTTGTGTTGGGAAAGTAAGAGGGGCTTTCAAAGTAATAGGGTTGCTTATTATAATGTGACCTTAAGAGTGCCTACAATTTGGTGAGAATTGGAGTTCCTTCAGGTTATATAAACTACATACTATATAATGTGATATCTAAAGGTCGACCGGGAGCTCAGGGGAAGGACCACATTTGGCCCGAACATACTGAAAAGGTTGAAGTGACACATGGAAAAACAACTTTGGGAAAAGTTAAAATAAGATGTGCTAAGGCTGTGGGTAAGGAGAGAGCTTAATTCATTTTCTTTTTTGCATTCTACTTATGTTAATGCTTTAACTTATAATGGTGCCTTATATTTTGGTTGCTGTATAAGGAAATAATGTTCAATTGGCCTTTGACCTCTCATTGCTTACAAACTCAGATTATACTGGTAGAGATTGTCAATTATTTACATTTGTTATGCATAGTTTATACACTTGATTCTTTCATAAGCAGTGAAAAGATTGTATGCACACTAAAAACCTCACATATTCATTCTTCAGAGAGCATACTTTCCAAATGGTTGTAGCACATCAGAGAAAAATATCACAAATCAACTATGAAGGTTATATATATATACATACACACACACACACACACACATATATGCTGGCCACCATAACGCAGCAAACTACGTACACAGTAATTAAAGGGAACATAAGGATACACATGTGTGTATGTGTGTGTTGTTTTATACATGGCCCATACTCCCATAATATAAAACAGTGCCAAAGGAACTCGTAGTCCTAGTAAGCTTTTCATATTTGTGTCTACTAATACAGGCTACATTTCTGAATTCATTAGTTAATAGTACAGATATATAATAAAATACAGTGTTGAAGTCAGATTCAAATTCACTTCACATTTTGCTGCAATAATTGATCATAGTCTCTAAATCAGGAAGAACTCAGAGGTCAGATACTTCAAACTTTCTCCCAATGCACAAAACCTTTCAACAGAATTTCTGAGAGACTACATCTAATATTTGATTGCCACTTCCATGCCATTGATATTTTGTTGATATCTTTCTCTAGTTTCTGGTTTGCTTCCAGTCTGTTAAATAACAATAACATGTACCAGATTGATGTACTTTCTCATCTCTTTTCACTCCTTTTCCCTTAATGTCTTTCCTGCTCTTTCTTCTTTACCCTTCTTTCCTATAGTTTTCAAATAACAACTATAAATATGAATTTTTATCCATAATTTTATCTTGAATTCTGAAGTTGTCACAAATTTTCATTTTGTAGTCCCATTAGAATTACAACTGAATATGAGATTTGGGTTCTGTATTTTGTTTGATGTCACTACACTACTATGGGTTTAAAACCCCAGGCATTTCTGCCCTTTCTCTCTCTCATTCCCTCTACCAAGTTAGAAGAGAGGGAAAAATGAACTGGAAACTCATAGAACTTAGTCTTAGTTTTAGCCTCATAGTTAACTGCTTCCAGAACCATTGAAAAATTCATTTAATTGCTTTGAGCTTCAATTTATCTAACAAATGAGCTGATTGGAATACATAATTTCCAAAGTCCTTTCCAGCTATGACATTCTTTTCTTACATACCCAAATCCTATCAAGTCTTTTGCATCAATGTTTCCTTGCAACTATCTCCTGTATTTCAACCTTTACCTCCACTGACTCCATCTGCATGACTTCATTTAGTCTTTCATGTCTTCAGTGGATTTTCCTCATTTAGTTATTTCTTTAACTTATCTTTCCAGTAAATTATTGCCAGAGTAATTTTCCTTAAACATAACTATGGTGATATCATTTTCTTGTTCACAACCATGCAATGACTCACTATTTCCTAAGCATAAAATCTAAAGCCTATGGTCTAACTCCAAACTGTGGCTTCATCTCTTAATATACATTATGTATAGTTCTAGAGGCAACTTAAACTGCTTGCTCTTCCCATACATGTCTCTCAACTTCTAGTCCATGTTCCTTTGCTCAATCTGTCTCCTCTCCTTGGAATTCTTTTTCTTTCCATTTCCGTATACCTACATCCTGTTCATTCTTTAAACCTCATATATTTGTTGTGAGAATCAAGTGAGATGCATGGAATGTATTTTGCAGAGTTCCTTCATGTTACATTCTTAGTAAATGTTACTGATTTTATAATTTTTGGTGTTTTCTAGGTTAGAGTACTAATTTGTGCACCTTCTGGACTCAGTATTTAGTAGTGAGTTTTAAATGATATTGTTGGAATACTTTATTTGAATTTTGTTTATAATTTTACAATTTTAAAAAATTGTGTTTGGAAGTATACGCAGAATGATTTCTGCTTTGGAGAATTTATTTCCAATTTCTTCATGTCCTTGAGAATTACCACTTTTTAAAGGAGTCCCTGTGCATTTTCTGTCTGGAAAATGTGAATTTTAATATATCTTGAATTCTCCAGGTCCCTATTAATTTGTGTTGAATTGATTTGGCATGGATTGATGTAATGCACTGAGGTTTCATACTATGATTATTATTTTGTTAAAAATTATTTATATGAGTTTTCTCTTTTGTGTTTTTCCTTGTTACTTGGCACATACATTTAATAATGAATATAATTTCTTTTAGATTGCTTTTATATAATCCTCTTTGCATTGTTTATAGTTTTTATTTTGAATTTTACCTTGGCTGATGTGACTATTGCCACTTCTGTTGTCTTTTTGTTTGCATTTTACAGATATGTCTTTGCCTATCCTTTATTTATAACCTTTCCAAGTCATCTTGTTTTAAGTTTGTCTCTTGTAAACAGCATATTGTTGGATGTTGTTTTTTACTCCAATCTAAGAGTCTTTGCCTTTTAATTGGGGAGTTCAACACATTTACATACATTGTCATAACTGATATGTTTGGTCCTACTTCTGTCATCTTGTTTTATGGATTCTATTTTCTGTGCTTCCTTGCCATTTTCTATGTTTCCGCTCTTGATATTTGGACCATATTTTGTTTGCTTTTATCTTTTGAAGGGATTTAAAAGAGAGAGAACTTTAAAAGAGTGTTTTACATTCTACCAATTATATCTTTATCTTGTATACATTTAAACCAATATTTCTCTAATTAGGATATTTAAGAGCAAAATAGTATCTTTGGTCTCATTTTGACATACCATGCTTTTATTTTTCCTCTTTCCCTGTGCCAACTCTTAGTAGTTCATAATGTATGGTCTTCTTTTGTCTTCTCTTTCAGTAAAATTTTAAATAGGAAGTTGAAAACGGGTCTATGAAGTACTTCTGGCACTTCATCAACCCTTTCGTTTTTCCTGATAAGCATCTTCTCACTTTGTAACACTGCAGGAAATTAAGAAAGGTATTGGGATCAAAGCTATGACTACTCAAGTTAAACACAAATTTGGTGAAATGTGTCACTAAAGTCCAGCTATGCTGTCCTTATTTCAGTTCTCAGGCACACTAATCCTTTTTTAATCGTTATGTCTTTGACCAAGACTTGATATTTTTCTTTCGGTCTCCCTTAAATATCACATCCTCAGCAACACCTTCCTCAACTAACTGAACAACAGTGAATCTCAATACCCTATTCTTTTTTTTTCTTAGCTTTCTATTTTCCTTCATAACATCTATCACAATGTTAATTATATGTTAACTCATTTATTTGCTTGTTTAATGTGTATGCACTTGATCAGACAACAAGCTCCAAAAGTACAAAGACCATGTCTGTTTAATTTACCACAGTGTATCCCAGGCCTACCACAGTGAGTGCTTAGGATATAACTTATGAATAAATGAATGAATTGATGGCAAAGTGTGGCCATTTAAGACTGCTATACTCTTTTATATTTTAACAAAACTTAAGCCAAATAACACCAACTCTTGCTCTCATCTAGTACAGTACTTAAGTACCTTTTATTAAGCAATCTTCACCCTCAAGTGTTTTTTTTTTTTTTTTTTTTTTTTTTTTTGGAAATTAGAGAGTTCACAAACACATTTTAGTGCTGGGCTCAATAACTGTAATGCTATATATACACCCATTAATTCCTGCCACAAATATGTTGCTTATTCATGGCTGCTGTGGATTTGCCATCTCAGAGATATCCTGAGGGTACCATCACATTTGTTGGACACTAAGGTCTCTTTCATGGCTCTGCTTGTTAGTGGTGGCAGAGATTCGAGTTACCCCGAATTACTGGTGGTGTGTCTGTATGGGTCCACAGCAACTTCAGTCCTCGCCTCTGGAGAAGAAAGAATTGGACTGAGAGGCATAAAGTAGAAAAAGAGACCAAGGCAAGTTTCAGAGCAGGAGTAGAAGTTTATTTAAAAGGCTTTAGAACAGGAAAGAAAGAAAAATTTGTTTGGAAGAGACTCAAGTGGGCACCTGAAGGTCCAAGATAGAAAAGAGAACAAAAGAAGACAGCAAGAAACGGAGGTTTTAACCTTGGTCCTAGGACTTTATAGGCTTTGCTCTTTCCCATGATTGTTGTTTTAAGGTGGGCTTTCTGCATGTGCAGTGCCCTCCTTACCCTTAGGAATTGAGCATGACCAGTGTGTTTAGGGAGTTATATGCATGCCCATCTGAGGCTTTCTTCCCTTTACTGGTGGAGTACACCCCCGGAATATCATACTTCACTATTTTTGTCTCTTAACCCATATGCCCAGAAAGTTGCTTCTCCCTGGGGCCTGCATTCAGTTAACATTTTTAATGTTAACTGGTGTAGACCATCAAGAAATTGTCTCTCCTTGGCTGCCGAATTATTATTTTTGGAGAGGCAATGTGATAATTGCCAAACCATCATTTGACATTTCTAGTGGGTTGGGGGAGAGCTCTCTCTTGCCCTGCTCATTGCCTACCTATCTGTAACATGCTCGCTGTTGATATTATAATACTGGAACCCATTTTGTAGAATTCTACTATGTTTTTCTCTTTCTTTCCTTTTTCTTTTCTTTTCTTTTTTTTTTTTTTTCTTTTTTTTTTGACAGAGTCTCACTCTGTCACTCAGACTGGAGTGCAATGGTGCAATCTCAGCTCACTGCAAACTCCGCCTCCTGGGATCAAGTGATTCTCCTGCCTCAGCCTCCTGAGTAGCTGGGATTACAGGCATGCACTACCATGCCTGGCTAATTTTGTATTTTTAGTAGAGATGGGGTTTCATCAACTTGGCCAGGCTGGTCTCGAACTCCTGGCCTTCAGCAATCTGCCTGCCTCGGCCTCTCAAAGTGCTGGGATTACAGGCATGAGCCACCATGCCAGGTCTCTACTATGTTTTTCAATGCAGTGAGAAGAATGTATATGTTTTCTAATCTGTGATAAGCTTGTCATGGACCCAGCAACAATGTTATGGTTGCCACAAGTGCCTCAGGTCCTTTATGAAAATAGTTTCTTGTCTTTACATGTAAGAACAGCTCAGGTGCCATTCAATGGGGTTGAGTGTGGAGCAGAGACCATTCTGACCTTTCCACTTATCATCTCTATCTGTGGACTAAATACAGCAAAACATCCTCTCCTTCTTTAGTTATAGGAATGTCAACTACAATCAATCTTCTTCCCCTATTTATCAATTTTGCTCAGATATCAGAGGCTTAGGATAAGATCTTTATTATATACTTAAGAGACAATAATTGATGCTATACTTTATTATCGTTAAACATTTATATAAGTAATCCTAGATTTCCCTTGAAAAGATTATTTTATTCTCCCCTGAGAAGCAACTTCATTCTAAGTGTTAGTTAAAGGAAAACAAAAATTTTGTGGTTTATGACAATGAATAAGATTCTAATAAAGACAGTTGACTAATAGGCAAAAAACTGACATCACCAAATCTTTCCATCTAGGCCAGTGTGAAACTCAGTCCTCGGCTTCTGATGAGTCTACCATGACATTGACAACCCACCAGCTGAAGGAAAGTCTCTACATGGACTGTGTTAAAGAGATTCAGAGGCGTCTATGAATTTCCACCACAAATTGTCTAGTGTAAAGGAAGATCAGTGTTCCTGCTGAAGAAGAATGGAAACATAATGGAATCAGTTCAGTGTGTCTGTGGAAAGAACTTATTTCTCCATTCCCCCAGGAACCAGGCAAGTGGCAGTTCTCTTATCTATGCTAAATAGTCAAAGGCATCCTCACCACTTACTCAGAATAATCCCTTTTTAATGGCAGAGAAGTCTCATCCAGAAAAGTGTTGTAAGAAAATATATTGTGGGAGCCAAGATTCTCTTCCAGGCATAGAGAATTTTGTAAGAATGAAGGGCAATTTGCAATTTTATCAGCTTTCTCTTGAAAACAATTGCTTTACTGTCACTTGGGCATATTGATGACCACATAATAGTTGTAAAGTTCCCTATTTCCTTTTCCAAAGGGAAAATGGGATAATCAGTAGAAGATAGGGGATGACAAAAAGACGTATAGGTAGCCTCCTTTGATATGATGGCCCAGTTAAAGGGTAAATTGTTCTGGGATATAAAACACCACCATGCATGATGAGGAGAATTAACAAGGGAATTCCCATGAAATAAGATAATGAAGACCTGGAAGTGTAGAGAGCATTTGGTCAAACTTCTTTCATTATACAGATGAAAGAACAAGGTCCCAGAAAAGATAACTGTAAGTCACATAATTAGTTACTAGCGGAATCAACATCAGAATTAAGATTTCATCACCTCTTGCATAATCCTTTTCCTCCTGAAACCAGGTACAAATTGAAATCATTTACAAAATATGCAACACTCTGAGTAATTGTCACATTGTGTTTCATTGTTTACTGTTGAGTTTATCTTCCTAAAGAAACTGTTGATTTCTGTAGGGAGGGGCTTATAAACATCTTTGTATTTCTTAGATATAGCACAGTGTCTGATACATATGTAATATTCAATGTTGATTATATGTGGGAAGGAATGAATAAGTAAATGGAGTTCTTTGCAATCAAGTTGATCATTTTTCTTTCTTTTTTCTAAGTTTTGAAATTTTCTAATCTGTAATTTTATTCCTTTTGAAATGAAAAACAACTCTAAAGAGTAATAACAAATATAGCCATGTCTGTGTTGTACACAGATAGGTTTATGTGATGTTTCTTTGTGTCAATGATTCTCAATTATCCCCTCATATATTTGAGATTTATTCATTTTAGAGAACAAAAAAAATGTATATTACATATGAGGTACATATGCATATATGATAGATATATATGTAGTATATAGTGACTATATGTGTGTATGTGTGTATATAGATGGATACAATAAGAAAATATATGTAGCACTAAGATAAAGATTTTACAAAGTGTGGTGATAGTACACCATCCTCTCTCCATGGGAATTTTCGTTAGGTCCCAGTTGGGACTTGGCCTGCCTGTGCCTCTTTGATGAACAACCAACTGAGATGCCAGCTTCTCAGGTAGGCAATGCCTATTTCCAACCTTTTCATACTGGTTAGTAGGGAGGTTGGAATAAAACTTCTCTCTTTACCATAAAAACCTATCTAAATCATCTGAAACTGAACAAAGGTGAAAGCTAGGATTGTGGAAGTAACAACAAAAATACAATGGTTCTTATGGCTTTGACTTCCCCAGATGTTTCCACATTGTGGCCCAGGACCTATCTCTTTCACAGAATCATGTACATCCTTTTAAAATAATTAGATAATTGTGTACCCTATTAATGCCTGTGGAACAGTGATGACTTGATTTTTCATAAGGTATCTGTGTGAATATGTGTGTAATTGAAGAAAATAAAATAAAAACTCATAAAATTCCACCTGGTTACTTTTGAGCAACCATGTTGGTAAAGAAAAAATTTATGCTGGTAAAATGAGAACTTTTGACTTGAGTACAAAACATACGTCAGTTAATAACAGGAAAGAAAAACTAAAACTTTTTTCAGACCTTTGGACTATCTGTTTGTTTCCCTGAGTAGCAATTTTCACGCCATATGAATCATACAGAGACTTTAACATTTCTGGTCAGTTTCACTTCAGGACACGAAAGCCAGTAACAAAGTGCTGCAGGAAGATTGACGAGTCATTTGAAGATTATTTATATCTTATGATTGCTGTATCATCAATAATAGAATACGCTGACATTAAATGACAAAATAAACTGTTAGACATGCATTGTCCATAGGCACTGAGACCACAGTGTTTCTGATCATACATAATTTATAAAAAGAAAATTCAGGCACTATATAAGAAAGTATTTTCAAAACTATAATAAAATTTTCCTACATACATATGAAATAAAATGTATTTAATAAAGTTCCTTCTGAAGAGCTTATATAAACCAATAATCACAAATCCTGATATCCAGCTACAAAAATAATAATGGGAAGCCCAATAAGAGTCATTCTGCATCTCAGTGGACTAGGCTAAGTTCTGTTTGGCATATGTGGTAGACAACCACATCCTAAGGACTGAAGACTGAAGAAGGGAGAATTGTATTGAGGCAACCACTCTCTAAAAGCATGTAATTAAAGATTAAGGAGCTGAAATTATGCCAACTGAATATGAAAATTTCAGTGATTAAAAGTATCTGGTTTACATGGGGTATGGTAAATTTTCAAGTTTACATAGGAAACAATTTCATGGATCAAATCTTGGTCCCACACATAGTACCTCTATGCCAGAAACTCAAGGCCATTCTTGTAGAAGTTTATCTTGGGCTTGATGCAACTACAGAAAATTACAGTTTCTCCAGAGATGCCAACACTTTACCTCTTCCCATGTGCTAAACATACTTTTAAAAAGTTTAAAAATACCTTGAGAAAGACAAACCTCCATACTTAACTGATCAAACTGTGTATGAGTTCCTTTCTTGAACCGTGGTTCATCTTGTTTGAAGAGCTCCTGAAAAAAATGGTGAAAGCATAGAGATGGCTTCACCTGGAACATCAAGGTTCTTTCTTAGAGCCTAGCATATGATCTTTGTTGATGTTTCAAGCCAAATAACAAAAAACCAAGGAGAGTTTGTCAGCCTTTCCCCTGCCAGCTACTACTTGTATAGCAAGTACTGTTAATAATAATTTAAATGCTTTAGTTGTCAGTCATTGCTCTTTCTTTGTAAATGTTACCCATTTCATAAATAAATCAAAACCTGCAGACCTTAGGTTTTGAGAAACTTGAATGCTTTTGTTAAAATTGTATGAAGCAAATTCACAAACACATGATTTATATTATCTCAGTGCACCACTGGAGATGATAGAATATACTATTTAAATTAACTCCTCTCCCAACAAATGAAATCAATTCTCTTCTTAGGTTACTTTTCAGCTGCCTTTTGTCTTGTTGCAGAATCTTTTCTATTTCTCTCACTCATTCATCTATTGTGCCCTTTCCTTGATCTGATAGCATTAAACATATAATTAAGTCATAAAGGAGGGAACTGATGAGTATAGCAGATGGTAATTGCTTCCTACATTTGAATGAAATGATATGCATTGCTACAATTTACAGCTCTCGCCTCATATTTTATTCAGGAACCTTTTATCTCTTTTCCTGCAGAATTATTCTGCAATAAATTTAGACATCTTATCAATAGCTTGGTGATAGTAGCAGAAACAGAGAAAAACTGAACTTTGTGCATCTTAATGTTTAAAATAATTTTCTGTAATAATTGAATTATCTGGCAGTGAACATTCACATAGAGAAAGTGAATATTATCTTCCCTTTCTTTGGGTCAAGCCTGTGATTAAAGGAAAAGAAAGACCCTTTAGTTTGACAAATTATTGGCTGAAAAGTTTGAAACTAAACAAAAGATAAGAAAATTTTGGTTCTGTTTTTTTTTTTTTTTTTTTGGAATGGGGAAGGGATCTTTTCTTCTTTCCATCCCCTGTCAAGTACACAACAAAAGGAGAGTAGAGATAAAACTGTCTTAGCTATTACCCAGAGATCCTGAGGTAATTAACACTTAGCCTTTCAAAAATTATGGGGAAATTTGGGAAGTTCAAGTCGTGCTCCATTTCTTTCCTTGGAATTATGTCCCGTGGGGTCCATATTACTTACTAAATGTTGAACATGTGGAAACTGCTCCTGAAAGTCATTGTGTTGTCTCCCAGGACCTGAGGGTAATTTGCTACACTGCAGGGTCAGTGCAGTAAAAACAATAAAAGCCCTCTCTGGCATAGTTACATTATTTGAAACCATTGTTAAAGAATGTGATTTTGAATGACTCCAGGTCTACAGGAGACAGGCAGCCTCTCTCAATAATGCATGTAATTTTTTTTCCCTCACAACAGAATTATCTATCATCTGTAGGAGAGAGGTTTTGGAAGTTTAAACATACACAAATGCATACAACACACGTGCATATGTATACATTCGGCCCTCTTACAACTACCTCAGCTCTAAACTTGTTGACTTAAATCTATCATTTGGTGCATTTTCATTCACACGAACATATATCCAACATGCCAATTAAATTCAGAAGCATCACTCTGTGCTCCTACATAGTTATACGGCAATGGATCTCTTATGAGAGGAAAAGAAAGAAGTCTGCTCATCCACTCAGTACTTCCATTGTTGGTAAGAAGGGCAGGTCCCTGGTGGACTGCAGAACATTGTTTTTTCATGGCTTCCACTTTCTCCCTAGCTCATCCACCTCTCTCTCACCTTGAAGCCGCTTTCTCATGGGGTATGGGAAATTTGTCTTTTGTTCCAATAGCAATATTCAAGTTTTGAATAATATGTTAGAAGATAACTCAGCTTACTCTCTGAGAGGCATGCACATTTTTTAAAACCCTGCTTAATAAAGAACACATTTTATATTTCAGATATAGTACTATTTTTTGTATTTATTCATTATCTTATAGAAAAAACATTGGTTGAGCACCAAGCGTGTGCTTGGCACTAACCTATGCTTTAGAGATAGACATAAAAATAAATAGAAGATTGCTTTTCATTCCAGTCTAGGATCAGACAGAGCAACAATACAGAGATGTGTGGTTTGGTATGGAAGCCCAGAGGAGAGGCACCTAAGTCACACTAAGTGGACATAATTTGCCTTACAGAATTTGTGACGTTGAACGAAACCTTCAAGGAGGAACAAAATTAACTAGGCAATTCCAGGCAGGTGCTCCCTATGTAAAGGCTTCTGGAGAGTAGGAGTGATTTGGTATGGATGGAACCAAGGGTGAGTGAGGGAAAGAAGCAAAGGATAAGGTTAGAAAAATAGGCAGTGGTTGTAGTGGTGGTGAGGATGTTTTGGAGGTAAAATATTTCAGGTAAAATTTTAGAAACCACTGCAAATGTTTATTCTGCAATGACAGATAAATAACCTTAAGAATATTTGTTTGCACATCTATTAAGACTCAAGCAATGTATGGGAAACTTCTTTTTATAAAATACATCAATAGAGTTATTCACAAGGACTTTGTGAATATTATCTCCATTCAAATTTGGAAAACTGAAACTTGAGGAGGTCAAATACTCTTTCCAAGTTCATGCTGATAGTAAGTGATAGAATAAATGCTTGGATTCGAACACTGGTGGTCTGATTTCAAAATCCTTGTTTCTTCTATTACTCTTTGCAGCCTGTAGGCATCTGCAGGCTGTCTTTTCACAGCATTAAACTAGGGCCTGTATTCAGAAAGCCTATGCTACAGCTAATTCAATTAATAAAATATAAGACAATTTATCTTGCACATATTTTCAAATTTGAATTGCCTTGGAGCCTGGATTTATGAGTATTAGAAAGCTTACATATTTCAAGCAAGCGAAATTTGGTTATTTTCTTTAGTAGTATGATTTAATAGGTAACAGATGGAATATATTCAGAGTATTGTAGAAAATAAACAAATTAAAAGTTTGGCTTAACGGATGGTTCCCTTTCTACCAGTACCCTCCATAGTATTACTACGTTCACTTAGAATGAATCCCTTTTTTTTGAGCACAACCAACATTTCATTTGCTGGGGCATACTGCCACCATTCCTTAGCAAACAAAAAATAATTATTGGAAGAAAATTTTGTGAAAATATTTCAAAGTATAAGTCCCTTTTCTCTAAGTTTAGCATTATCTTAAAAGAAAGAAAGCTAAAGAAACAATGACAGATTAAAACAGAAAAAGCATTCTCTTGACATAAAAAAAGGAAATTATTGAAATCCCTATATTAGGCACATCTGAAGATACTGTGTTTAAAAATATAATATGGAGGGGGAGTCTTAATTAATCCCCCTTCTTGAAAAATTTCTAGGTGAATTTCATAGGCAGAAAAAATGCAGCCAAAATTTATTCTGGATCTTTGAAGATTTTAACTTTAAAAGTTCGATTAAAAGCTTCCTTATCAGAAGGATTATGAAATGTATTATGCATTTTTAATCACATCAACTTCTAGTAATAAGAAAGGGGAAATAATATAAATGGTCAAGTATAATATAAATTATTTCATGTTAATTTTTAAAATATCAAAAAGATGTTTCCTTTTATTCAAAATGAATAAAGAGAATATCCTCTCTTTTTAAAAGGCACTTCAATTTTTGAAATGATCAGAACTCTGACATTGCAAATCAAAGGAAAAAATAAATTCTATTTCAACCTTCTGGCTTGTCTTTCAGTTGAATGCAGAAGTCTGGAAAAGACTGCATGCTGGGGAGAAGAGTGGATGGGAGATACAGATTTGGGTGTTAGCATATAGAATGTGGTCTGTAGATGCCTATTCCAACCTTTTCATACTGGTTAGTAGGGAGGTTAGAATAAAAGTTTTCTCCTTACCATAAAAACCTATCTAAAGCTGAACAAAGGTGAAAGCTAAGATTGTGGAAGTAACAATAAAAATACAATGGTTCTTATGGCTTTGACTTCCCCAGATGGTTCCAAATTGTGGCCTAGGACCTATCTCTTTCACAAAATCATGTACATCCTTTAAAAATAATTAGATAATTGTGGTTGGAACCACATGTGTGGGTGGGAATGTTTACAGAGCATTTGTAAAATGAGAAGAAAACCGAATTCAGAACTCTGAGAAACAATAACATTTAAAGAGAGGAGGGGAGTGGAAGGGAGGTGAACCCCAAAATATGAGAGAGATGACTAGAGAGATGGGTAAAGACTCAGGAAGGGATTGTCATAAGAGTTGAGAGTTGCAGAGCATCAGGAATAAATGTTATCAGGAAACATTGCTATTGAATATTAGCTAATTGCATGTGACAATGAAGATGTTTTTGGTGACCTTTAAATGCAAGGATGTGTTTGTTTGAGGGAGGGTTTGCCCCTACATTAGCAACCAGCTTTTTAGAGGTCTTTACAACCAGCAGCTTTATAACCAGCAACCAGCCCTAGAGGTCTTTACAAGCATCAGGTGTTACAATAAATATTTAGTATTTAAGTGGAAAACAATTTCCTATTATATATTAAAGACATTTGCCAAATGATAGGCTATCAACCATTAGGTAGTCTATCCAGTTAAATATTTTCATCTTTTGCTAATTTCTCCTAATTGGTTATCAAGTACTAATTCCTTATCTCAAGTAATTTTAATATTAAATAATTGACTTCCAGAATTCTAGCCCTTAATAAGAAAAGTCTAATTTATACCCAAGGCCAGCTGTCCACCTGTTTCTACTTCCTGTCTTCATCTACCCAATGGAGACTCAATATACTCTTACCCAATTGCGTGACGTAAGGACTGCAGTTCTTTTTACAGGACTGATGAACTCAGACATTTTAAATCTCCAAAAGCTTTTTTTTTCTTTTTTCCTTAACCTTTAACTGGGTAAAAATATACATATACATTCTCTCCCTTTTGCCCTTTTCTTTTTTTTTTTTTTTCTGTACTAAATTCATAGCTTTTAGCTTTTCTCTTTTACAATTTTTTTTTTTTTTTACTGGTCACACTATTTCTGGCTTTCTCTTTGCTTTTCTCCTACCTCTCTGCTCTTTTTGAATTCTTTCATTCTTTTTGTACCCCTTGTTATACTCCTTCCTGCACCCACTAACTTACCCCAATAGTAATTGTTGAGTATAGATGTCACAAACGTAAATGGAGGATCATCATGGTGGATGGGAGGCAGGACTAGATTGTAGCTCTGACTCAGATGAACAGAGGAGCCTGCAGAGGCTTGCACTGTGAATTTTGGCTCCAGATGGACTACAAGAACAAACCAGCAATCCCAAGAGGACACACAGACCCTCTGAAGGAAGCAGACTGCTCCTGTGCTACCCGGGAGGTGCCCCAAATACTGTGAGTGCCCCAACTGCAGAAAGGGAGATCCTCCTCTCCCAAACACACATTCTCAATGGAGAAACTGAAGGTCTGTTTGTGGGAGAAATTTCCGACTATACCTGGAGCTGAGTCAATTTAGAGAGCTGAGAGAAATACAGGGGTAGAGGAAGCAGTGGCAAAGGCCCTGGGAGCTCGCTGGGTCCCCAGGCAGTCCATTCCTGCCTGGCACCACAGGGATCCATTGGGAGGGTGATCAGAAGAGCGGGAGAAACACCAGAGGGAGAAGGAAATCTCCAGCTGAACTTTGTTACAATTTGAGCCAGGTGAGAAGCCTCCTGGCCAGAACTCTGCGTAGAGCACAAATCTGGTATGCAGACTCCACAGGTGGGGGAAGAAGCAAGTCCTTTTCTTTCGCAGCTGGGAGGTGGGTATCCTGGGGCAAGTTCTCAAACCTGGCTTGCCCACTGCCTGGAAACAGACTTGAGGCTGTTGCAGGGGGTGACGGTGGGAGTAAGACTGGTTCTTCAGTTTGCGTGGGAGCTGGGTGAGGCCTGTGACTGCAGGCTTTCCTCCACTCCCTGACAAACCTGCATGACTCAGCAGAGGCAGCCATAATCCTCCTAGATACATGACTCCACGGACCTGGGAACATCACCCGCATCCCCCACAGCAGCTGCAGCAAGACCCACACAATGGGGGTCTGAGCTCAGATATACCTAGCCCTGACCCCACCTGATGGTCCTTCCCTACCCACCCTGGTAGCTGAAGACAAAGGGCATATAATCTTGGAGTTGTAGGGCCCTGCCGACCACCAGTTCCTCTCCATACTACCATAGCTGATGCTCTCTGGAAAGTGCCACTTCCTGGGAGGAAGTCAACCAGCACAAAAATAGAGCATTAAACTACCAAAGCTAAGAACCCTCACAGAGTCCATTTTACCCCCTAGCCACCTCCACTGGAACAGGTACTGGTATGCATGGCTGAGAGACCCATATATGGTTAACATCACAGGACTCTGTGCAGACAACCCCTAGTACCAGCTCAGAGTTGGGTAGACTTGCTGGGTGGCTAGACCCAGAAGAGAGACAACAATCACTGCAGTTCGGCACACAGGAAGTCACATCCATACGAAAAGTGGGAGAGTACTACATCAAGGGAACACCTCATGGGACAAAAGTATCTGAACAATGACGTTCAGCCCTAGACCTTCCCTCTGACAGCGCCTACCCAAATGAGAAGGAAGTCCCAAACCAACTCTGATAATATGACAAAACAAGGCTCTTTAACACCACCAAAAAAAAATCACACTAGTTAACCAGCAGTGGATCCAAACAAAAAAGAAATCCCTGATTTACCTGGAAAAGAATTCAGAAGGTAAGTTATTAAGTTAATCAGAGAGGCACCAGAGAAAGGTAAAGCCCAATGCAAGGGAATTAAAAAAAAATGATACAAGGAATGAAGGGAGAAATATTTAAGGAAATACATAACATGAAGAAAAAACAGTAAAAAATTCAGAAAACTCTGGACACACTTATAGAAATGCAAAATGCTCTGGAATGTCTCAGCAATAGAACTAAACAAGTAGAAGAAAGAAATCCAGAGCTCGAATTAACCCAATCTAACAAAGACAAAGAAAAATGAATAAGAAAATATGAACAAAGTTCCCAAGAAGTTCGGGATTATGTTAAATTACCAATGCTAAGAATATTCAGTGTTCCTGAGGAAGAAAAGAAATCTAAAAGTTTGGAAAATATATTTGGGGGAATAATTGAGGAAAATTTCCGCAGCTAGAGACCTAGACATCCAAATACAAGAAGCACAAAGAATACCTGGGAAACTCATCATAAAAAGATTATCACCTAGGCACATTGTCATCAGGTTATCTAAAGTTAAGATGAAGGAAAGAATCTTAAAAGCTATGAGACAGAAGCACCAGGTAACCTATAAAGGAAAATCTATTAGATTAACAGCAGATTTCTCAGCAGAAACCCTATAAGCTAGAAGGGACTGCACCCTATCTTCAGCCTCCTCAAGCAAAACAATTATTAGCCAAAAATTTTGTATTCAGTAAAACTAAGCATCAGATACGAAAAAAGGATACAGTCTTTTTTAGATAAACAAATGCTGAGAGAATTCGCCACTACCAAGCCACCACTACCAGAACTGCTAAAAGGACCTCTAAATCTTGAAACAAATCCTGAAAACACATCAAAACAGAATTTCTTTAAAGCATAAATCATACAGGACCTATAAGACAAAATACAAGTTAAAAGCAAAACAAAAACCAAGGTACATACGGAACAAATAGCACAATGAATGCAATGGTACCTCACATCTCAATACTAACATTGAATGTAAATAGCCTAAATGCTCCACTTTAAAGATACAGAACTGCAGAATGGATAAAAACTCACCAACGAAGTATCTGTTGCCTTCAGGAGACTCGCCTAACACATAAGGACTCACATCAACTTAAAGTAAAGTGGTGGAAAAAGGCATTTCATGTAAAGGACACCAAAAGTGAGCAGGGATAGCTATTCTTTTATCAGACAAAACAAACTTTATAATAACAGCAGTTAAAAGAGACAAAGAGGGACATTATATAATGGTAAAAGGCCTTGTCCAACAGGAAAATATCACAATCCTATACATATATGCACCTAACACTGGAGATCCCAAATTTAAAAAACAGTTACTAATAGACCTAAGAAATGAGATAGACAGCAAGACAATAAGAGTGGGGGACTTCAGTACTCCACTGACAACACTAGACAGGTCATCAAGACAAAAAGTCAAAAAAGAAACAATAGATTTAAACTATACCTTTGAACAAATGGACTTAACAGATATATACAAAACATTTCATCCAACAACTGCAAAATACACAATCTATTCAATAGTGCATGGAACTTTCTCCAAGACAGACCATATGATAGGCTATAAAACATGTCTCAATAAATTTAAGAAAATTGAAATTATATCAAGCGCTATCTCAGACCACAGTGGAATAAAACTGAAAATCAACTCCAAAAGGAACCTTCAAAACCACACAAATACATGGAATTCAATAACCTGTTCCTTGAATGAGCATTGGGTCAAAAACAAAATCAAGAGGGAAACTG